>NW_016107328.1:4097567-4143458 GCF_001604975.1 Cebus imitator
TGTCCCGCAGGCTGGAGTTCAGTGGCACAATCATGGCTCACGACAGCCTCTACCAAAATGATCCTCCTGCCTCAGCCTCCTGAGTAGCTGGGATTACAGATGTGTGCCACCATGTCCAGCTAATTGTTTTGTGTTTTTTGTTTTTTTTTGAGATGGACTTTTGCTCTTGTTGCCCAGGCTGGAGTGCAATGATGCAATCTCGACTCATTGCAACCTCTGCCTCCCGGGTTTCAAGTGATTCTCCTGTGTCAACCTTCCCAGTAGCTGGGATTGCAGGTGCACACTACCATGCCTAATTTTTGTATTTTTAGTAGAGATGGGTTTCATCATATTGGTCAGGCTGCTGTCAAACTCCAGACCTCAGGCGATCCGCCCGCCTCGGCCTCCCAAAGTGCCAGGATTACAAGAGTGAATCACCACACCCAGCCCACCCAGCTAATTAAAAAAATATGTATTTGTTGAGGCAGGGTCTTGCTGTGTTGCCCAGGTTAAGAGTGTTGCAGTTTCAAACAGGGAATCAGTGTAGACATCATGGAAAGGTGACGTTTGAACATAGAGTTGAGAGAGATAGAGGAGTGAGCCATGTAAACATGTGGGATAAGAACATCGAGGTAAGGGCCAGCGCAAAGACCCTGCATTGGAAATGGGCCCGATCTTTCTGAGGAACAGCAAGGATGCTGATGTGGCTAGGAAAGAGTTAGGAAGAGGGTGCATGACAGAGATAGAGATCAGAGAGTACTGGGCTGGGGCAGGGCTCGAGGGCCAGCATAGCACCTCTGTTTTAAAACACAAATGGTAAATTCTCCTCTGGAAAGTTTTAATCCAAGGTAGGAACAAAAGATGAGTTCCACAGAGTTTCTATTGGAGAAAAGTCAATAAAATTAACCCCAGAGCTGAAGAGCCACTGTCCTCTTTGACAAGAAAGTGACTCAATGTAGGTCAGAGGAATTACGTCGTAACCAGATATGTTTCTCCAGGGGGGATGCAGGATGCTGCAGGCTTTAAAAGGCTCAGGCTTGGTACTGCTGGGTAATTAAAGTCCACAGTGGTTTATGACAGCAGGATGTGTGCACACAAAAATGAGCACACACCCCCACAGGTGTGGTGTGCAGACACAGACGCCTTGCTGTTCATTTGTCAGTGTCAGAGTGTATATTCGATGAGGCTTTAGGATGGATTATTATTTTCCCTTCTGTGGCTCAGGAAAACACACCATTTCCACACCCATCCTCTGCCAGTGCAGGAGGTAGTTTGCAAGACAGTGGCTGCCCAGGCGCCATGGGCATCTGTATTGGAAGCAGATGCTCCACCGCACATGGAATGTGGTGCAGAAGGCTGGCTGGCATTTGGATGAGACTGTGCCCTGGCGGGGGGGTGGGGGGGCAGTTAGAAAGAAAAGTGGGATAACTGTTTTTGAGCGTTCTACTGCGGGGAAGGGGGAAGATGTTTTCTCTCCTTGGATAGCTGTAGACTAACGGGAAAGGATTTTTCCAACTCCCTTTTCTCTCACTGAGCATTGTGTACCCAAGTGTAGCCTCTCAGAGTAGTTTGATGTTTGTTTCAGCTCAACGGGCTCCCAAAATCCAGTTCAGCCTGCAGAATTTGTTTTGTCAGTGCCATTTCCCGGCCACCTGCTGGGTGCAGAGGCGTAAAGCATTTGTTAGCTGGGCACATATTGTGTGTTAGGAGTTTTTGCATCTCTTTTCTCAGCATCATAGGAGTTTTGCATCTCTTTTCTCATCCCCAACACATCTTGAAGAAGTGAGAGAGCTGTATTTGTCATCCTCTCCGTTTACAGATGTGGGCATTGAGGCTTGCAGAGGTCATGCCTTGCCCAAAGTCATCCAGCCAGTAAAAGGTGGAATGAATGTTTAAGCACTGGCCTTTTGATGCCATCATCTTTATGGGTAGTTTCCTGACCTGCTGAACCAATAAGTCTTAGTTCAAAATAGCATTGTGCCCATTACTACTTACAAAGTATGCTCTAGGCACCATCGGCAGAATCAAGACAAGAAGGACCTGGGCTTTGTCTCTGGGAAATTTACAAAACTAAAAACTAGTGGTTGTATCCAAAGTGGTCATATCCACTTATTCTGACAGATTCTGAATGACATTGGATTGTTTTCTGAAATTCCTTTCCTTTCCCAAGCCCAAAGGAGAGAGGCTTTCCAGAGCTGAGGAGCATCCTAGTTCATCCTGAGATTTTGGAAACCAAATATTTAATAGTAATAACATTTGAAAGTGTTAACTAAATGTTTGAAATTGTGTTGACTCCTTCCATTGTCTTATTTAAAAAATGAGATGTATTGCTACTTTATTATTGTAAAGTTACCAGCCTAATGCTAATTGGGTACTTAAAATGTGCCAGTAATACTTTAAACCCTTCATGGTGTTGGCACTTAGAATTCTTACAACCTCATCAGATTAGTACTGTTATTGCACTGATCTAACAGAAGAAGAAATGGAGGCCCAGAGATGTGCTGGAGAGAGCTGGAGACTGGAGAACCTGAGCCTGCTCTTCTGCAGTGCTCCAAGGTTTCTCAGCCCTGGAGGTGCTTGAGAATCTCCATGGGAGTGTTTATAAAACACCCACGCCACACCCTGCTCTCAAAGATTCTGATTTCATTGATCTGAGTGGGGCCCAGGCATTAAAGTTTTTGTTGAGTTTATTACTATTTTTATGGTGTATCATAACTCAGAAAGCACAACACAGTATACAACTGAATTATTGTAAGGGAACAGCTAAGTCACCCCCAGGAGCAAGACCATTGCCAGGACCTGGGAGCTGCTGCACTGTCCGTTTCTATGCAAGCCCAGACTCTCCCAAAAACAACCTCTGTCCTGACTTTAATGGTCATCACTTTCCAACCTTATTTTATGCTTTCATTACCTAAGTATCCATCCCTAAATACTATACTTCCTCTTTGCCTGTTTTTGGTCTTGTATAACTGGAATCATATACAGAAGGTGTTACTTTGTGTCTGGCTTTTTCCATTAAGTCTTAAGTTTGTGAGTTGTATCCATGTTGTTGCATGTAGCTCTAGCTCCTTTTCATGGCTGTATAAAAGCCCATTGTGTAACCATACTATCAATGACAGTTGATGGACATTTAGGCCGTTTCTTATGTTGGATTATTACAAATAATGCTGTTAGGAGTGTTTTTGTGTGTGCTTTTTGGAGCATACCTGCACATGTATTTGCAAGGTTGGTACCTAGGTGCACAATTGCTGGGCAAAGGGTACACTAATCTTCAGATACAGTACATAGTGTCTAGGTGTTTTCCTCAGAGGTTGTACCAGTTCATACTCATAGCAATAGCATGTGAGAGTTCTCTCTACTCCACATCTCAGCCATCTTTCATGTTGTTAATGGTTTTAGTTTTAGCCATTCTGATGGGTATATGGCAGTGTCTTGTTGTGGCTTTAATTTGCATTTCCCTGATGGCTTCTGGGGTTGCTCACTTTTCATTTGGTTAAAAGCCATGTGGATATCCTCTTTCATGAAGTGAGTACTCTAGTCACTACATCATTTTTCCATTAGGTTGCCTGTGCTTTCCTTACAGATTCTTCATATAAGCCCTTTGTTAGTTATATGTGTAGCAAATACTTTTTCTCACTCTGTGGTGTTTCTATTAATGTTTTTCTTGTTATTGTTTGGTCTTACAAAGTTTCTTAATTTTAATGCAGTAGATTGATCAGTTATGTCCTTTATGAAAAAAATCATGAAGATTTCTCCATTTTTTTCTTGAAGTTTCATTTTTTTTTTATATTAAAGTCTACTGTCAAACGAATTGATTTTTGTATATGGTGTGAGGTAGAGACCAAGTGTGTTTGTTTTTTCTTTCCAGTTGATACCAAATTTTCCCAGAACATTTTGTAAGAATCTGCTTTATCCATGTATGCATAGGTATTTAAGCTTCCTAGCATACTCCAAATTATAGAATGAAATCAGAACCACTGCATGATGATCATAATATGATTCATGTAAGACACTTGTATAAAAGTATAAAATCTCAATGAAAAATGTGAAAACCATTACTAATTCTACCTTCTGGAAATAACTCCATTAATTTATTTTATGAAGAGAGGCATCTTGTCTATTTTATTTGTCAGTGCCTGGAACCAGGCCTGACACATAGTAGATGTTTAATCAGTATTTTTTGAAATAAATAAGAAATGAATAAATGAATGAAAACTTTGTCCCCTTCCATCTTTTTTTCTTTTTGTGTATACACAAATCCAAGTTATACTATACATGCTATTGCCAACATGATTTATTCACTTAAGTATAGCCCTTAACTGTTTTCTAATATTATTTTTTCTAGTTGATGATGTTTAATAGTTATCTGGTATTCCATCAAAGGTAGAATGTTTTTAATCAGCATCCTGCTATTGAACTTGTATATTATTTTTACCTTTGAACTAGAATAATGACATTCTCTGTTCTAAAGTTTTCCTATGCTCTTCAGTTTAGTTCTTCAGAATGTATTCCCAGAAGTGGAGTCAGTAGGTAAAGGTGTGAATATTTATACATATTGTTAAACTTATTACCAAATTGCTTTTAAACAAATTTAAGTCTATTTATATTTCAATGAGCAAACAATGACCATGCCTCTTTTCCAGATCTTTTGCATGATCATTTTTTAAAAATCTGGGCTCATTTGATGGAAAAAATTTATATCACATTTTAATTTTAAATGATTTATTTCAAGTGAATTAGAAAATGTTCTTTATATAACCCTTTATGTTTCTCCTTCTCTGCCTCCTCCTCCTTTTTCTTCTCCCCTCCCCCTTCCCTTCCCCCTTCTCCTCCTCCCCCCCTTCTCCTCCCCCCCTCCCCATCCCCCTTCCCTTTCCTCCTTCTCCTTCTCCTCACCACTCTCCTCCTCTTTCTCCTCCCCTTGTTCTTTTTCTTCCTCCTCCTCCTCTTTTTCTTCTTTTTCCTTTTTTGACACGGTGTCTTGCACTGTCACCCAGGCTGCAGTGCAGTGAGGTGATTATGGCTCACTATAGACTCAACTTCCCAGGCTCAAGTGGCTAATTTAAAAATAAAAAATTCTTTTTTTATAGAGATCAAATCTCACTATGCTTCCCAGGCTGATCTCAAACTGCTGGTCTCAAGTGATCCTCCTGCCTTGGTCTCCCAAAGTGCTGGGATTGCAGGCCTGATCCACTGTGCCCAGCCTATTTCTTCTTTTATAACTAACAAGATCTCCTAAGAGGTCTTTATTTACTGAAGACAGTAATCTCTTGATATCAGATATACTGCAAATATGTTTCCCAAATTGTCACTTTTCTTTAAAGTTCATTGTTTTTTTACTTCTTCAAAAATTCACATTTTTATGTATAAAATCTTTTCTGTCAGTCTTTTCCTTTGTGATTTAGTCTTACAGTTTCTACTTAAAACCTTCCATTATTATCTTAGTGAAACTGGCTCTGGGTTTTCACCATTAATTAAGAAATTTCCTATTGGTTTCAAATAATTCTTAGCACATTAAGGAAGTATCTTTCTATGCTACTGATTTTTAAAAATTGGGAACAGATATCAAACTTAATTAATTACCAGTTGGTTATCTATTAAGGTGATTTTATAAATTTTTCCTTTGACTTACTGATGTAATGACTCCCATTGGAAACTTTTCTAATGTTGGGCTATCTTTTATGTTCCTAGCATAAGCCCTATTTTCAGACTTCTTGAATTATAGCATCCTGTTTGGACATGATGAATTTTATTTTATTTTTCAATATTCTGTAGACTCTCCTACTAAGATTTTACTTTGGATTTTGACTTCTATGAGTATTTAAGAGAATGTCCTTTCTGGTTTCTAAAATTTTAATTGAGATATAATAATTGTATGTATTTTGTGGGGTAAAGTATGATATTTCAATACATATATACATTGTGTAATAATCAAATCAGGGTAATTAGCATATTCATCACCTCAAACATTTGTCATTTCTTTGTAGTGAGAATATTCTTTGTTTTTTTTAATCATATTTTTGTTAGTTTTCAACATGATGCAATCCTCCCCAAAATGGATTTAGAGAATTTTCATTTTTCCTTAGAGTCAGAGGAATGATTCATGAACTATTCCAGGAAAATAAAAGATATTCCAACATTAGAAGAGTTTTCTAATAGGAGTCATCACTTTAATAAATTAAAGAAAAAAGTTATATAATTACCTTAATAGATGACCAGTTGGTAATTGATCCAGTTTGATATCTGTTCCCAATTTTTTAAATCAATAGCATAAGAGTAAACTTTCTTAATATGGTAAGCATTATTTGAAACCAATAGGAAATATCTTATTTAATAAGAATTTATTTATCATTCTTTTAAATTAATTTTATATGGTATTCCTCAAGATTTTTTTTATTGAACTCACTTTGATAATTTATATTTACCTTTAAAACCATCTATTTCACCACCTGCTTCTAAGATAACTACACAGAACTGGCTATAATTAATATTTTTGAGATTTAAAAATGGATCTATATCTGTTTCCCAAATTGTCACTTTTCTTTAAAGTTCATTGTTTTTTCTTCTTCAAAAAATTTACATTTTTATGTATAAAATCTTTTCTATCAGTATTTTCCTTTGCTGTTTAGAGTTTCTACTTCTTAAACTTTTCCTTTGTTGTCTTAGTGAAACTGGCTCTAGGTGATTATATATGCTTCCTAAGAAAATTTTATTTTTTTCTACATTTAACTGGCTCTGATTCATTTTTCAATTTTACTCTTAATTTATGTTTTTATAATGTTTAATTTTATTAAGCTGTTTTTTAAGAGTAAAATATATTTCATTGAAATCTTTATTTATTTTAATCTAGGCTCCTTTAAAATTGACAGTATGCAAGGCTAAACATTTTCCTCTGAGGACAGCTTTGGATACCACCTTAAATTTTGACATGAAATGTCATTTTCCCCCCAATCAGGAGAATATGCTTTTGTAGGAACATATATCAAAATCTCCTGAAGAATTTTTCAAACCACATAGCAGTCCCTGAAAGTCTGATCTCTTCTCTGCACCATCCCCCACATCCCAGGGTCCTTTAATTAATTTTTTTTTACTTTTTCTCTCGTACTTTGTTTTAAATGTGTTTCTAATAGGTACAAAATTGTTAGACTTGATTTCTTTATCCTATTAGGGTGATTTAAGAAGAGTTAAACAAATTTTAAGTTATATGCTTGATTATCCATCATCATTACCATCTTGTTTTGTTTTATGCTTTCTGTTCATTATATTTCCCTTCTTTTTCCTTGCTCTTATATTTTTTTTGCTAGGGGCTCACTGCCACACCTCCTTTTGCCATAAGGCAGATCCCTGGTCTGGCATGAAATTATGTGGGATCCAGTGCTGCTCAACTAAACATACTGCAATTTCTGTGGTAAAAGTGGTACGAGGTCCTGAAGACGAGGATACCCACCCTCAAAATGTGTATTGGTTCCTGTTAAAACAAATGGCTGCCATTCTAGATGAGGAGGTGCAATGTATTCACCTTGCCTTGAAGTGGCTGGTTGCTTTTAAGTGATGATTCTGTGTCAAGGACTCTGTGCGGGTCTCTGTTTTTATTTTATATTGCTATGACAGAATACTTGAGACTGGGTAATTTATAAAGAAAATAAACTTACTTCTTTCAGTCTGGAGGCTGGGAAATCCAAGATTAAGGGGCCCACATCTGGTGAAGACCTTCTTTTATTATTGGCACATAATAATTTTACATATTTATGTGGTACATGTAGTATGATGTTTTGAATCATGTATGGATTGTGTAAAAGTCAAATCAGGGTATTTAGCATATCCATCACCTCATATATTTATCATTTTTTTAAGGAGAATATTCAAAATCCTTTCTTCTAGCTATATGCAATACAATATTGGTAACCATAGTCACTCTGTGCAATAGATCAACAGAACTTACTCCTTCTAACTGTAACTTTGTACCCATAGACAAATTTCTCCCCATCGCCCCATCCCCCTCTCCTTCCAACCTCTAGCAGCCACTATTCTACTCTTCAAGGTGAGGGTCTCCTTACTACATCATCCCATGTTGGAAGAACGAGAGGAAGGGGAAGAGCAGGGGAGGAGAGTGTGAGAGAGCAGAAGGGGTAGAACTTGCTTTTATAACAAGCCTAATCTCAAGATGACTAACCTACTCCCTGGATAACATTTGTCCATTCTTGAGGGCAGAGCCATCATGACCAAATGGCCTTGGATTGGGCCTCACCTCCCTACACTGGTGCCCTGGGGATTGAGTTTCCATCACATGAACCCTGAGGGACACATTCAGACCACTGCAGTCTCTTCGCTGGCGTGTTGGGCTCCCCAGAAAGCACACTCTGAGTTGGATGCGTGCTGTTTGTTAGGAAGTGCCTTTGCCATTGGCACCTGTATAAGGGAAGGAAAGGAAGCAGCAATGGGCTGAGGGAGGAGTGGCATTGCAGCCCCTGTAAAAACCTCCGCTGACTTCACGCAATCTCTGAAGCTGGGGTGATCTCTCAGAATTGCTTCAAGTGGGGGCTGTGCCTGTTTACTTGCATGTTGATGAGTCACTGGCTGTTGGATCTCATCTGGAAGGAGGCATGATCTTGGGTGAAGAGTTTTATTTCAGCCAACATAGTCCTCTAAGAGCTGATTGCTGATGTGTTCTTGTAGAGCACTCTGGCACTCTAGTGAGGGCCATCATTTCTTTCAGAGGGAAGATCTGTTGGCATCACAGCATGTACTAAAACCTGCCGTGTCCTTCCTGGTCACTGGGAAAAGCACTGCATGTGGATTATCATTGTTTCCATCTTACAAATGGGAAGGTGAGGAAGGAAGAGATTAAAGAACTTACCACTAGGCATAGAGTAGCAGAATTGATACCCAAAGCTAGACCGTTTGACTTTAATATACTGCGTCTTTTGATCAGAAAGTTACGAGTCCTGCTCTTACTTTGCCTAGCAGTTTCTTTTAAATATTAAAAGACTCTTTGAACCTGTATTTCTCAAATGACTATATGGTTGTCTTCGAGTTGCCGTTACACATGAATGACCAGCTGACAGGTGTAGAATTCTTGGGTTGCAACCTTTCCCCATTAAGCCTTTGCTTGGATGTTCAGCTGCCTTCTGAGATTTAATGCACTGTACCGAGAAGAAGTCTTTAGGGCCCTCTGATTCTTTTCTCTTCCATTGTACATGACCTCTTTATTTCTGTTTGTATGCTTGTAGGAGTCTGTCTCCATCCTGGATTTGAAAAATTGCCATCATATTACTTCAAGATGTTTACTTCCTTCCTATCTGCTCTTTTCGTGGGGAAATGACTTATTCATTCTGTCATTTATTCATCTTTTGAAACGTGTTGGTGCTCTGTCCCTACCAGACACAGTACTAGGAGATGGTGACACAGAGGTAAGAGCTATGGCAGCTCACAGGGACAAGGGAACAGAT
This sequence comes from Cebus imitator, assembly GCF_001604975.1. Taxonomy (NCBI): domain Eukaryota; kingdom Metazoa; phylum Chordata; class Mammalia; order Primates; family Cebidae; genus Cebus; species Cebus imitator. Next base: position 4,106,996 of record NW_016107328.1, read on the forward strand.
AAGAACACAAAATGCAGTGCTGTGAGGTGGGTGTGTGCTGGGGAAACAGACCTAGCAAAGACTCACTGAGTCAGAGGGCAGGTCTTAGGACAGAGAAGCTTCTTGTAGAAGGTGAACTCTGATTTGGGGTTTGAAGGATGCATAGGAGTTTGTCAGGAAACAAACTGGTGTCCTAGCACTGACTGCCAGTCTCCTTAGTTAGGCCTGACAAAGTGGATTACAGCAAATTGTAGCTGAGACTTAACTTGGAATCTCTAGATGCTTTTCCTCTACAGCTAGTGCTCGACTTACGACCATGATTGGTTCCGACAGACCGGTCGTAATACGATTTGGTCGTAAGTTGAGTAGGCTATATGTACAGTACTGTGAAATGATGTTATAAAAATCTTTAAGTCATATTTTATCATAATTTTCTTTCATTATTGTTATATATCATAATTTTCTTTGTTCATTTTATGCCATTTGTATCATCTCTACACCATTTTGTTTCTTATTTTTACATTCGTCAGGTTTAAGTAAAACACTGCATTACCAGTACAACTGGTTTAATATTTGCAAAACATACAAAATTACAAACTACAGGTGCATATAAAAATACAAAATACTGGTGTAAAAAATACCATAGGAAATATTTTCCCAATTGCAAAACATATCAAAATATGTAAACATGTACGAAACATTTTATTAGCTGTTTTTGAATTTGATCTTCCATCCAAATATATAGCAATTTCTCCGTTTCGTGGATAGGCCTGCTTCGTTGCCTTGTTATAACTGTTGATCGCATGGGTGCAGAGCCTTTCACAGCTTCACGAATTCTTTCTTTATCTTTCAAAATCGACGACACAGTCGAGTGTGATAACTTTGTATCACGTGCGATCACATTCACTTTCTTTACTCCTTCGTACTGCTTAATTACCTTCATTTTCATGTCGAGATCGATGGCCTTTCTTTCCTTCTTGGCAGGCTGAGGAGTAGACAAAGACAATTTCCTCTTGGTAGACATCTTGGGAGGGGTTTGATGAAAAATATCCAAGACACAAAACACAAATTGCTGTACCGAGTCTGGGATAACAGTTGAAATGGTGCACGCGGAGATGGTCGTGCTGCCGGAAGCTGGTCCGCACTGTCGTGCACCCAGCTGGGCAACGTTTGCGCTGCCAGACGTGGAGCAGTCGTGGCTAGTGTTTGTGGTCGTAAAGTCGAATGGTCGTAAGTTGCATAGGTCGGTCGTAAGTCGATCAATACCTGTATTCACTCACTTAATCCTTATTTTTCAGAGAAGAAACTGAGACCCAGTGAGGTTACCTGGCCTGCCAAAGTTACACAGCCAGGATGTTGTAGAGGCACAGTTTGCTTCCTTGCCTGGCAATGCTCAGAGGGCAACCTGATCTTTGGAAACAGGAGAAAGTCATCTACAAATAGGTTCCTTTTCCATCAGGAAAACCTTCCTACCTCCCTGTCTCAATCCTCATCCACAAGGTCTGCATCCTCTGTGTGTGCATGTACCAGGTGCTGTTTCAGCGCTGAGGGCTATAGAGATGAACAAGCATAGTCCCGTCCATCCCTCCAGCGTTTAGACCCAGTTGATGCTATGTGGTGCTGGGGCTCAGCCCAGGTCTGTTGAGTATATGAAGGTGGGGACTCCAAACCATCTTAGTGCCAAGTGAATGGACCAGACTATAGTTACTGCTGCCTTGTCTTTGCTTCATGGCTCCATTTGCAGCTTGAGGCTTTCTCTGACCTCTGCTGCCCACCAGTCTCTCCTGGCCCCAGCTCCCTGTAGGCTGACAGTGCCTCTACCTCCCTCGCTGCCCTCGTCCTGTCACCATAACGATCCTGCACTCTGCAAGGAAAACTCACTGCACAAGCCATTTTTCATAAGAAAACTCCTATGATTTCTCAGGCTCTTGATGCTATGTGGCCTCAGGAGCAGCTGGAGGCATTCCTCTGTAACCTGTGCCTCTTGTTCCCCTTATCTTGGATCTTCATCGGAGTGGGCGAGCACTTGATCTTCAAAGCAAAGTTGCTGGATTCATGGGGAAAGCAGGCAAAGGGATGGTTTGGATGTGGGGCCTTTTCAGCTGTGGACCCTTAGAAGACAAGGGGTTGGAGTTTTTTTCTATTTAGAATGAGAGAGTTTTAGGAAGACTTAGGTCTTGATGATGCTGTGAGCCTGGAGCAAGGTCTGATGCTGTAGAGACTGTCTCATTGAATCCTCCCAATAGCTCCATTAGGCGGGTGCTTGTCTTATATCCATTTTACAGGTGGAAATGCTGAGGTTCATAGAAGCCAAATGAACAGAGCTGAGAAGTGGCAGAACCAGGATCTGGGTGCAGGCCCCTTGGATTCCTTATCTGGCTCTTCCATAATATTACCCATCAAGGATGGTATGGCCCTGACACCCCTCTCCTGTTCCCTTCCCCAGTTCACAAGGAGCTCAGAGCCTAAGCCTGCACTGACTCTCTTGAGGCTAAAGGCATCTCTTTCTCCTGGGGGCTGGCTGCGTGTCCCCACACTTCACTTCAAAATGGCTGACTCTCCCAATGAGTTGGTTAAAAATCCTGTGAAATTTTATGGTTTATGTCTTAGTCTGTTTTGTGTTGCTATAATGAATACCTGAGACTGGGGAATTTATAAAGACAAGAGGTTTATCTGACTCAATTCTGCAGGTTATACAGGCATGGCTCCAGCATCTGCTCGGCTTCTGGTGAAGCCTCAGGAAGCTTCTAATCATGGCGGAAGGGGGAGGGGGAGCAGGCATGTCGCATGGTGAGAGATGGAGCAAGAGAGGGGGCAGAATACACGTTGTTTTAAACAACCAGCTCTCACATGAACTGATGGAGCGAGAACTCCCTCATTACTGCGAAGGCAGTACCAAGCCATTCATGCCGGATCTGCCCTGGTGACCCAAATACCTCCCACCAGACCCCACTTCCAACATTGGGGATCACATTTCGACATAAGATTTGGAAGGGACAAATATCCAGACCATGTCAGCATGCAAACTTTTTTTTCAATAAAGGTGTTATTAAAGAAAAAAAAGAACTCTAAAGACTTAAAACTATGTATTGCACTGCACCTTCTGGCTAACCTGCTGTGGGAGGCAGTCCTGCATTGCTTGCTATTTAATGTGATTTGGACAAGCTCTCTGCCTGGTTAGTTCAGTGGACAGATGCCATGACGAGGCGGACCTCCAGGCTCCTGGGATTTGACCAGGCCAGAAAGGGTCTACCCATCTACCCACATGTTCAGGATGTTTCCTCTTCGGTTCTGCCAAGAGGCTCAGCTTGACCTCAGACAAAGTCTGCCCAGGCCTTACTGAGCCCCTGGTGTACAAGACTGTGGGAGAGGCTGAGCTAAAGTAAAGGGAAGATCTCTCTGGGTGCGTTTGAACTGCTGGGCTTCACAGCTGCGGTTCAGGGTGTTTTGCTCCTTCTGCATCCATCACTAGAATGTCAGCACCGCAAGGTCAATATGTGTTTTGTTCACTGAGTATCTTAAGCACCTGGAAGAGTACTCAATAAGTATTTGTTGAATGAATGAGCTCCAGTTGTAGGCTGGTAGGATGTTGGCAAGAGTTATCTTAATGGAGAATTTTTCTGTCTGGGAAAGTCTTCTCCTTGTCTTTGCAGCATAATAGTTCTGGCTGTCTCTAAACATTTTGGGGTCCTGTAATCTAGAAGTCCTACAATTCTCTACAGTTCTTCTTTGGGACATGCTGTTGTTTTTTAGTGGAAATTTCTGCTGTTAATGAATCCAAAACCATGAAACTCGATGAGTGTATGGATGTGTCTGGCACATTTATCTGAGTGTGACATCTCAGCTGTGGAGCTTTCATGAATGCCAATTCGGGCTAGTGTTGATGAGTGTCTTACACAGGGAATGAATTTTGGTGTCAGACCAATCTGGGCTTGAATGTTGACACTGCCACTATTCAGCTGTGCAGTCTAAAGCCAGTGGCTTAACCTCTCTAAGATTCAATTTCCCTGTCTGTAAAATTGTGGATAATGGACCAACCTTGTGGTGGATCCGTTGTGTGCAGTGCCCTTAGCATATAGTGGCACCCAGTAATTACATTCAGGTTAATAGGTTTCTTGGCAACTCTGACTGCTCGTTTTCCATTTGCTTTATCCTCCCTTCTTTTTTCCTGGTCCTCTACCCAGATGCACAATGCCCTTCGCCTCTTCCAAGTGTGTGTGTGTGTGTTTGTGTGTGTGTGTGTGTGTGTGTTTGGCTTTCATTTGTTTTCTATAGAAAGAGGGTATTAGTTCCTGCCCAGTCTCCCTTGGCTATAGTTCATGATGAGCTGGGACTCACTGTGGGGCTGAGAGGCCTGCAGAGCTGTGTTTGTCACATCTCTGCATGCACAGTGCCCACCTGATACAGGCAGGGTGTTCTGTGAATATTAACTAAATGAACTTGGTTTTTCTCTGGGCATTTTCTCTCACTCAGCTATGGGACTAACTTCCAGGGATGCGGTGGGGGGAAGCAGAAGGTAAATCTGGTAAATGAGGCCCAAATTCCTGCAGTTGTGGGTATGTGGGTGTTGCGGGGGGGGGAGGTGGGAGATGGAGAGGGAAGTCCAGGCACGTGCAGGTGGCAACACAGCCCCACCCTTTCTGGAAGTGGGCAGCTTGGGAAGCAGGCAAGGCTTGTTAGTACTGGGGGCTGTTTTGAATGAGAAATAGCACTTTCTTCATCTGGCTTCTCATGAATAATTTGATCCAACAAGGTTGGGAAAACCACTGCCTGTCTATGCAGGTGACCATATCTATAAAGCAGTCATTGAGATGCTTGCCTCTTTCTCATATGCCATTAGTGAGGTTGGAAGCAGCCATGTGCTCCGTAGTAGCCCCACAAGAGTCTACACTTTGGTCTTACACTGGCCTGGGCTCAAAACCTATCTCTTCTGATGCCCAGCTGTGCCTGGTGCAGACAAGTGGATTTACTTCTCTACCCTGCAATTCCCGTTAGTAAATACGAGGTTTATAGAGAGTCTCTTAAGAAGTTCTTGAACAAAAATGAGGGAATGGGCTAATATTTTCTCATGCCCAGGCCAATGCTTGGCACACAATAGGTATTCCATAAACACCATTTTTTCTACTGTGTTTCTTCTTTCATTGTGTAAAGCGTATGGCTGTATATCTATACATTGTGTTAATTACTATTATCATCGCCACTAATAGTACAACCGCAGGATTTGTTGGCCTTCATATAATCATAGGTAGGCTAAGCCAAAAAATAAATGTAAAAAAAAAGATGCCAAGATTTCCTCAGGAGCTTCTAGAAAGTAAATCAGGGGTATGTATTATAGCCCCAGTAGTAATAGCAACTAGCAAATACTTAATTTGGTGCGCTATGTTTCATGTCGTTGTCTCCTGAACAATTAGCTAGATGAATAAATAGCTGTCTGCCCTCAGAAAGGGAACATAATATGCAATTAAAATTAAGGACGTTCTATATGAGAGAACCTGTTACATGAAATTATAGGAGGAGGCAATTGGGGAATATTGTTGTTTTGCATATTTAGGAATCAGGATAATTAGAAGACGCCAAACACGTAGGGCCAACTGGGAAGAGTTTGGGAAGGGAGGAGGATAGAGGCTTCAGCTTGTGGGATGTGGGCATCAGTAGGAGGGGAGCTTTGCATGTTATGTACAGAAAATGGGACACTTGGAGCTATTGAAAATGATGAGGGGAGTCCTAAGGGCTGTGATTGTGGAGAAGAAATTTAGACTCTCAGCTGAACAGTGAGTCACATTCCTGCCCCTCCATTTTGTTGCTGTATCATTTGCTCTTTCTAAATCTTTGATTTCTTCCTCATCTGAAAAAAATTGAACTAATCATTTTGACTACAGAAATTTGTTATGAGGATTAAAAATGAGACAATCCCCGTAACATGCCTTATAAAGTACTTGCAAATAGACAGTCTTTCATAGACATTAATTATTATGATTCTGTTCATTGATGTGGAGAGAAGGTAAAAAGCAAACACATAAACCATAAACCTGGTAATAAATAGTAACTGTATGGTTAGGATGCTTTGGGTTGCAAGTAACAGCCCACTAAAATGCAGGAGACTTGTGTCTAAGGGGTGTTTATCATTCTACAGAACAGGAAGTCCTGGCTTGGTTAACTCAACTGTTCAGTGACTTTATGGTTCCCATTGGCTTCTCAGTGATTCTCTTGAAGTCAACTGTGAGTTGCTCCCATGTTTAAAGGATGGCTGCTCTTGTTCTGAACAGCACATCCTTCTGCAATTATGTTTGGAAACAGGAAAAAGTATTTCTTACTGGAAGTGTCTTTTGTAAACCCAGAAACTGTTTTACTGCCCCCAGCCGACTTCGTTGTCTTATTGCCCAGAATTGATCACATGCCTAATCTACTCACACACCAATTATCGGCAGTAAGAGTGGAACGAATGAGACTTCCCTTAGCCTAGTCAAGATCAATATTTTGGGAATAGAAGGGACTTCATTTGAAGCACATGGTCACATGATCCCTTCATGCTGAAAACAAACAAAAATATTCAGTTAGTGAACAAACTGGAAGAGAATGATTTGGAAGTGGGAAGGCAAGAGTATCTGCCTTAGCATATAGTATTGTTCCGTTATTTAAGGCAACATACGGTAAAGTGTCCTGGAAAGAATGATACCATCATGATAATTGCTATCGCAATATGATTGTTGCCATAGGATTGCAGTATAAATTCTATTTACTTCCTTTTTCATGTTTGTAGTATGGTCTGACTTTCTTTCTTTTTTTTTTTTCTTCCTTTCTTTCTTTCTTTTTTTTTTTTTTTTTTATGGTCTCGCTCTGTCACCCAGACTGAAGTGCAGTGGCATGATCTCAGCTCACTGCAACCTCTGCTGCCAAAGTTCAAGTGATTCTCCTGCCTTAGCCTCCCAGTAGCTGAGACTACAGGCACGTCCCGCCTCATCTGGCTAATTTTTGTATTTTTAGTAGAGATGGGCTTTCACCATGTTGGCCAGGCTGGTCTCAAACTTCAGACCTCAGATGATCCACCCACCTGGGCCTCCCAAAGTGCTGGGATTACAGGCATGAGCCATCACACCCAGCCACATTGTCTGACTTTTTAAAAATGCATTTGAATTACTTTTATAATACTGCTTTTTGTATTATTGCATCTGAAAAATGACATTAAAAATACAAAAAGTAATGTTATAAAAGTAATACAAATGCATTTTAAAGAGGGGCAGGAATGTGACTCATGTTGTTCAGTTTAGAGTCTAAGTTTCTTCTCCACAATCACAGCCCTTAGGACTCCCTCATCATTTTCAATAGCTCCAGGCGTCCCATTTTCTGTATGTAATGCAGAAAGTAATATGTATTGTATTACTTTTCAGTTTTTTTTAAAGTGTCATTTTTCAAATAAAATAATCTGTCCTTGTAGAAACTTCTTCCGAGTCCACAGAATGTGTTGATCACTCTGTTTTCAAGGATGGCCCTATTTCTGGCAATGGCGTTGGTACCCCGTGGACTGGAGTTTAACAATGCCAGTGTTTCTGAGTTCCAAGCACCTTTAACAGAGTGAATTCATTTAATTATTGACATTAAAAAAATTATTGACATAATCTTCTAAGAAAGAAGATTGTCATCCCTATTTTATGGATGAGAAAACTGAATCAGAGAGAGTAAAGTTATTGGCCCATTACTACTCTGGCTTCAAGGACCACCCTATTTGAAGATAATTCCACTAATATTTATCAAGCACCTACTATTTACCACTAATATTTATCAAGCACTTACTATTTACCTATCACTGCGCTTAGCCCTGGAGATGGATCAGAATCATGAACAGGGCAGACAAACCATCCCCATAGGTTTTATAGTCTCAGCCAGAGCTAGGGACAAGCAAACCAGCAATTTCATTAGAGCTTGGCAAGCTCTGTGGCAGGCTGGGAGGCCTGCAGACTCCCTGACCCAGCCTCATCCTCCTGCCTCTTCCTTACGTCTCATGTTCCTTCGTTCCTCCTCTTTAACCTTCCGTCCCTGTAGTAGCCAAGGAGAAACAAGACCAAGAGGATATACAGAGATATCTCGAAAGGTATTTGTTATGCGGGATTGGCTCGTGTGGTCATAGAGGCTGAGAAGTCCCTTGATCTGCTATCTGCAAGCTGGAGACCCAGGGAAGTCAGTGGGTAGCTCCAGTCCAACTCTGAAGGCCTGAGAACCAGGAGTGTCCAAGACCAAAAGAAGGAGAAGAGAGATGCCCCAACCAAGCAGACAGGGCAAATTTGCTCTTCCTCTGCGTTTTTGTTCCACTTGGGCCCTCAGTGGATTGATGGTACTTATCCATGTTAGTGAGGGCAGTCTACCGTTTCACGTGGTAATCTCTTCTGAAAAAACATCCTCACAGACACACCTAGAAATTATGTTTTACCGGCCACCTGGATATCCCTTAGCCCAATCAAGCTGTCAGATGAAATTAACCGTCACACTTCCCTTTTCCTCTCTCTCCTTCACTCTGTTTCTATTTTAATAGTTCAGTCTCTTCCTCATTCTTTCCTTTCACCTAGTCCTTCCAGTTATTTGGAGTGGATGGCAGTTGCATGGTAGAGGGGATGAGCGCAGGACCAGTGCTCTGCTCTTTGGGAATCCTATTCCTGTTCTGATTTAAGTCTGTCACTTATCTCTCTGGGCCTCTAACTTTTTCAATGAAATGAAGAAAACAATTCCTACTCTGATTTTCAGATAAGATGGCAGGAAGATCAAATACACTAATGGATATCAAAACAACTGGTCAAGTGGTAAAAGATATGCAAATATAAGTTACAATTTGCAGGTGTCAAAAACAAAGGGATTGGGATCAACTTCATAAGTGTTTGGATAGTCATATGCACCAAAACCATGTATTTTCTAGCTCAGATCACTTAAGGCTGGGTGGCACTTTCTCTCTCTCAGTTCTCAGCATGTAGGCTTCATTGCCTGAAATTCTTCCATTCCTTTCTCCCTGCCAAAAAAACTCCCAGTTAATGAAACCATTGCTCTGTGTGCCCAGGGCTGGGTGGGTTATTGGGAGAACAATGTGAGGGCTGCACGGAAGCACTTAGTTAAATGCACAGTTGTGGATTGCCAGCACCATATTTGGAACAGAGTAATTACACTCATTATAATGTAAAATGCTGCTGATTGGAAGATAGGCCATCAATTTAACTACAACTTTTCAAGAAGAGAAATATCAGAAATGTTAAACGTACACATCAATTTAAGACATTCTGATTTTAGAAATATAATAATGTGGGGAGAAAAAAGCATGCCTCTTAGAATTGAAGAATTAGGGTAATGACTGTGGAAATGGGAATTTGGACAGACGAAGTTAAGTAGACAGAAAATAAATTTGGCATGCTAGGCAAGTTCAATTAGAGAAAAACATACCCACATCCATGTTCCATGAGAGCCTGACAAGAGATAGGCCTGGGCTTCGAGCTGACTCATCATAGTGAGTGAGACCCCCCCACCACCCTCCCCGCCCTCAAGGAGCTCAAGACAGATTTCTAACTGGGTAATTGACTCCAGAGTGGTGAATGATAGGATGAGGAATCACAGGTGAGCATAGGTGAGCATTTACCTGGCATGGGGGTGACAGGGGTCATGGGGGAGTTTCTAAAGAAAGTGTTATCTGTAGTGAATTTCCAGGGGTGAAAAGGAATGGGCCAGGAGAAGAGGCTGAGATGGCATTGGAGAGAGAGGGTAACCTGGCAAAGACACAGGTATGAAATGTTTCTGTGCATTCTTTCAGGGAGATCCTAGGAGAGGGAGGCATTGCTCTGGGGAACAGAGCAGCAGGGAACAGAACCACTTAAAGCAGCTGTTTTTAAAGTGTGGTCTGCCCTCTCTGCATACCCCAGGGCCTCTGAGACCCTTTCAGGAAATCTGAGAAGTCAAACCTATTTTCCTTATGCTGAGATTTCATGTGCCCTTTTCAGTCGCATTCTCTCAGGGGTGTACAGAGAATTTTCTCAGTGGCTACAGGATGAGTGAGATCAAGACAGATTGAATGCTGAAGCAGAAATGGGAGTTCAGCTGTCTCTTATTGAACCAGACGTTCAAGAGATTTCCCGAAAGGCACAACAGTGCCATTCTTTTCAGTAGTGATTACCTGTTTTGGAAAACGTAATGATTTTTTTCATAAATACATGTTATTTATGCAAATAGGTAATGGATTTAATATTTTTATGTTTAAATGAATTAAAAACTTGTTTAAAATATCTTGGTTTTAGTTTGTAACATAGTGAATATTGGTGGATATGATCTGCATAAATGAAAGTTCTTTGGGATTTTTTATAAAATTTAAGTTTAAAAAATACTAGATTAAAGGTTAGCTTTCTGCTCAAAGAGCTAACAATGAAACTATCATTTGACCCAGCAATCCCATTACTGGCTATATATCCAGAAGAATATAAATAATTCTACCACAGAGACACATGCATGTGAATTTTCATTGCAGCACTATTCACAATAGCAAAGACATGGAATCAACCTAAATGCCCTTCAATGGCAGACTGGATAAAGGAAATGTGGTACACATACACAATGGAATATTATGCACCCATAAAAAATAATGAGATCACTTCTTTTGCAGGAAGATGGATGGAGCTGGAGGCCATCATCCTCAGAAAACTAACCCAGGAACAGAAAACCAGACACAACATCTTCTGAGTTATAGGTGTGGGCTAAATGATGAAAAGTCGTGGACACACAGAGGGGAGCAACAGACACTGGGGCCTTCTTGAGGGTAGAGTCTGGGAGGAGGGAGAGGAGAAAAATTGCTGTTGGATACTAAAATTAGTATCTGGGTGATGAAATCATCTGTACAACAGACTCCCGTAACACGAGTTTACCTATGTAACAAAGCTGCACATATACCCATGAACTTGAAATAAAAGTTTTTTTAAAAGTTTAGCTTTCCAGGAGGGGTGTGTGCCATAGTTGCCAGCAGGGGGCAGTATTGGGCCAAGGCCCCTGCTGCAGGAGGTAGGATGCAAGTGGGATGGGGAGTGGAGGAGGATAGTGAGCTAAAGGGAAACCCCGAGCAAGCCATCGCTCCAGGAAGTTTCTACGCTCTCTGTTCTAGAAGTGAGTCACCATTTTCTCAGGTGTCTGGTGCTGAAGCTAGCTTTTGCCCTTTATCTTGTTTTTACAACATCACCATGTGAAAGGCGCTGGTAGGTTTACATTTTATTTATTTATTTATTTTTTATTATTGTACTTTAAGTTCTGGGGTACACGTGCAGATCGTGCAGGTTTGTTACATAGGTATACATGTGCCATGGTGGTGGTTTGCTGCATCCATCGCCCCATCATCTACGTTCCGTTTTTCTCCTAATGCTATCCCTCCCCAATCCCCCGACCGCTTGTTATTCCTCCCCTAGCCCCCCGCCCCCCAGGCCCTGGTGTGTGATGTTCCCCTCCCGGTTTCTGTGTGTTCTCATTGTTCAACACCCATTTATGAGTGAGAACATACAATGTTTGGTTTTCTGTTCTTGTGTCAAGGGAGGAAGTAGGGTCAGAGAGGTCAAGTGGTTCCCTGACAACACGGAGCATGTCGGGTTGGAGCCAGGTTTCCAATCCAGGTCTGTCTCACTTCTGGGCCATTGCAGTTTTCTCCTGTGACAAGGGGCCTCCGTGGCCCCGAGGATGTTTGAGGCTCTGGTCCATGAGAAATGCCCGGGGCTTTGGCCCTGCCCCCTGGCTGCCCTGTGAGATGGTCTCTGATGGCACCCAAGAGAACATGCAGCCTGGGGGTGGCGGCCAACTCGGATGCTGGTACCCACCTTGGGGAGGGTGGTGGATGCTGATCTGGCAACATGACTGTCTGCTGAAGAGGTTGCCATGGCCTACAGGGGCTCTGGAACAAGTGTGCAAGAGTGATGAGCTTGTTCTTGGGTGGAACCAACTTGGGAAGCGGGTGAGGGAGGACTCATCTTCAGGGCAGCTGTCTCCTTGCAGTCATTCAGTAGAGCTCACTGGGCGCCTGTATCTGCCAGGTGCTAAGCTTTGTCTGGTGGGAGAGAAGAACAAACACCCATTAACTTATTTCAATGCAGTCAGCAAGCAGAGGCAGAACTGACATTGGGTCTTGGCGGCTCTAGACTTTGTTCTGACACTGGTTAGCTGGGTGACCCTCGGCACTGACTTAGTCCCTCTGTGCCTCAGTTTCCTCTGAGTCAAATGGAAATAGTATATACAAGTAAGTATCAAGCACCTTGAAGGGCAGGTGAGAATTAGATAAACAAGTACATGTGAAACCCTTAGATCTTGGCCTGGCAGAGAGAAAGTGCTTGGCAAACGTTATTTCTACCATCTTATTATACGATTCTTAGTACGTCATATTAGTATCTGGTAGCTTTTTAAGGCCCATCTCCTCATGTAATTTTCACAGTGGGTCTGTGTGTTAGGTATTTTATTATTGCCCAATGATATTAATAAGTAAATGGAGGTACAGAGAGGTTAAGTGACTTACCCCAGGTGTAAGTCTCCAGGGCTATCTCTCTGGCCTCCCTCCCTGTGTGTTCAAACTGCAGGTGGCTGACTTTTCAATAGCCACGTCTGATGCTGGAGGCCCTGGGTGTTGGCATGACTTGCCTTAAGAGGAGCTCCCTGGTTAGGGAAAAAAAAAAGGCTGGGAAAGCACAGGGAGATGGAATGGACCAGGTGGTCCATTAGTGAATCAGAATCCCAGCCAGACTGAGGCCATGGCAATTTTGTGAGATTCTAGATCTTTGGTCATGTTACCATTCTTTCCTTCCTCTACCTGCCCTTTACTAACCACGGTAACGTTCAGAGAGCACTTCCTCCCAGGAGCCGAGCTCTGCAATTTGCATGCCTTTCTGCCTCTAATATTCACAACCGGTCTATGAGCCAATGCAAAGGAGAGTGATGGATGCTCAGTTGAGGCCCACCCCACTGGGCTCTGCTCTGAGCACTTTTTTTTTTTGAGACAAAGTCCCACTCTGTGGCCCAGCCTGGAGTGCAATGACATGATCTCCACTCACTGCAACCTCCATCTCCTGGGTTCAAGCAATTCTCCTTTCTTAGCCTCCTGAGTAGCTGGGATTACAGGTGCATGCCATCATGCCCAGCTAATTTTTTTTGTATTTTTAGTAGAGATGGGGTTTCATCATGTTGGTCAGGCTGGTCTTGAACTCCTGAGCTCAAGTGATCCACCCATCTTGGCCTCCCAAAGTGCTGAGATTACAGGCATGAGCCACCACGCCCAGTCTCTGAACACTTTTATGTCTTCACTCCCATCTCAGAATAGCCCTGCAGGAGTAGTACTATTAAGGTGTCCATTTTACAGACAAGAAGCTTGAGGCTTGGAGAGGTGGAGGAAATTGCCTAAGGACATTTAGCTAGTAAGCATCAGAAATAAGACACTGTCAGAGACAGTCTAATTTTGGAGCCATCCATGAGGCTGCAACCTTAGAAAGAAAAGACCTATGGAGCTGAGCTGACTCAGTGGGGTAAGCAAGAGAAAGAACTCAGAATTTTGGGACAGAACCACTAATAAATAGAATGGTGATGTTGGAAGCCCAGAGGAAGCCATTAAAGGGTTGCAGATGTTCCCTGATGGAGCTGACAGCAAGGGGAAGGATGGGACTGGGACAGAGCTGGCAGTGATGGGCGTGGCCTGCTGCTAAATGCCCCTGTAAGACTGGCTGCTGTTTACCACAGGGATTGACCGAGACTTTGTACCTACCCTGTGCAAAATGGTGTCTTAAATGGCTACCAATCCCCTGTAGTAACTCTCAGGATTCAATCACAGGCTACAGCCTAAGGAAGGGTGCTCACCAAAGGGCAGTGGCGTAATGTGTTTGCTGTGTATGGAGGGAGACTGAAGAAACATGAAGCCTCCTCTGCTGATATTTACTTTGGAATTACTCACTGTTCACATTGGAGCCACTGCTTGGGAGGATGCAGCCTGTGCTTCTTGAGTCTTAAAGGGGTAAAGCTTTATCTTTTTTCATGGAGAGTGGTGTTGGTTTTTGCCTGGTTGTCCCAGCTGGGAACAAAGACGAGTACCACCTTCCCTGCCTCTGAAGATACTTGTCCCCGCTTATAACAGAGCAAGATCTCAAAGAGGGATTTCTTTCACAAATCCTGCTCCTCTGTGGGGACCAGCGTATTGAAGGTAGCCATAGGTTACATGTATTTACTTGCCAGTCATTTTCATCTCATCCTTGATGACTCAGCTCAGACATCTCCTTCTTGGGGAGTCTTCCCTGACTGCCCACGTATAAAGCTGACAACCACAGCAGGCAGGCACTTGGTCCCATTAAGAGCAATGATAAAGTTTCTGATAGAATGAGTCACTTACCCAAATTATTAAGTACTTTCTTTGGGATTCAGTATCGTTTCCGGTAGATCACATTGAAATTCCACACGGTGGCTAAAGACTCCAGGGGAACAAATAGGCCCAGCAAATTACCAGAGCCCAATGAGATAACCAATCAACAAATGTGCTTACGAAGTGCCCCATGTCCCACTGAGGGAGATAAGAAACCTCAGTTCCTGACCTCAAGGAGAGTCAGACTGAAAATGGAGGAGAGGGTAGATGAGGCAAGGTTGTGAGAAGATTCATGTCTACACCAATCTTTTTATGGCTGGGGGTCAACAACAAATGCATCTGGGAGTGATGAGAGAGGGCGTCCTGGAAACGAAGGATGTTGCCAAGGATTGGAAAATGGGAAGGGCACAGGACTCTGGAGTAGTGGTTTAAGGGCTTAGACTTAGGAGTTCTGGCCCCTGGTTTGCAAATTGCTGGCTCTTGGACAGTGTAACTTTCTGTGCCTCAGTTTCCTGATCTGTAAATGGAGATGATGACTGACCTCACTGGGGACTGGTAAGCAGTAAGCCAGGTCAGGCAGGAGAAGCACTTTGCACAGAGCCTGGCACATTGTTTAGCATTTGAGAAGTGCTGCCTCTTGTTATTGTTCATATTTCTTATCAACAAACTATTATTTCCGACAGTACCAGTAAGAAGGGCGTTCCTGGCCATGGGCTCTGCTCCCCAGGGTCTGCCCAGCATGGTGTGCCTGTTCCCACCCTTACCAAGTGTGTAACCAGATCTCCCATTGCTCTTCAGCTGAATTTGGCCTGAACATCTTGCCCTCCTCTTCCCAGCTGATTCGGGCTGATTGAGGCCATGAAGAAAATACAGGGCTCTAATGGCACAAACAGAGAGCTTGCCAGAAGGAGCAGGCTGACAGCTCACAGATGCTGCCCCTCTCCCCACACCAGCTGGCCAGTGGTGCTGAGGACCCACTGCCCCAGGCAAGCATCAGGAGGAAATTATAGGATACCCTTAATCATACCTGTTGCTCCTATGGGGTCAGGCTTCTGCGAGAAGTTTGAATTGCTCATCTATCCATCCATCATCCATCCATCTGTCCATCCATCCGTCCGTCCATCCATCCATCCATCCATCCATCCATCCATCCATCCATTTAGCAGGCATGCATTGAGCACCTGCTGTGCTCAAACATTGTGCTGGGCATCAAGGGGATCACAGACACAAATTCCCTTGTTTATTCATGCGTGCGTTCAGTAGATATTTATTGAGTGCTTCCTGTGTGTGGTCACTGTCCCTTCCCACTTTAAGCTTGATAAACTGGGGGTACCAGCCATTGGAAACTATGAATAGGTAGAGGAGGTACCTACATAGGGTGCTGAGAGTTACAATGGCAGAGTCAGCCAGTCTAGGAGACAGCAGCAGTTTCCACTAAGTCTTAAAAGATGAGTGGGATGCCAGCAAGAGAGAACAGGTGAAAGGGCATTGTCAGAAGAGGGAACACAGCAGCACGGAAATGCCTGGAGTCAGGAAAGTGTGGATAAAGAGCCTCGCTGTGGGTGGGGAAAGATAGTACTGGTGATAACTTAATAGGAGAGATTTATTGAAAGCCTTGTCATACTCCATGTCTTCCTAAACACTCTGAACACATTATCTCAAATCTCAAGGAGCTTATAATGCCAGGTGTGTGGACTATGCTTATAAAAACTTGTGGCCAGGTGCGGTGGCTCATGCCTGTGATCCCAGCTCTTTGAGATGCGGAGGTGGGTGGATCACAAGGCCAGGAGTTTGAGACCAGCCTGGCCAATATGGTGAAACCCAGTCTCTACTAAAAACAAAAATAAGCTGTACTTGGTGGCGGGTACCTGTAGTCCCAGCTACTCAGGAGGCTGCAGCAGGAGAATCGCTTGAGCCCGGGAGGTGGAAATTGCGGTGAGCCGAGATCGCACCACTGCACTCCAGCCTGGGTGAGAGAGTGAGACTTCATCTCAAAAAACAACAACAACAACAAACAAACAAACAAACAAACAAACAAAACTTGTTTCCAGGATCAAACCCTGGGTTTAAGTTCTGGCTCTACCTCCATTTGCTGTGTGCCCATGGACAAGTTACTGAATCTTGCTGAACCACAGTTCCTCATCATTGGGAACTATTTCTGTTGACTCCTGTGTCTTTTCACTAACCCTCATTGTGTGCTATTGTGTGTGTGTGGTGTTTGAGCACCTCCTTACTTTTTAGTGCTATGAGATGTTCCAGCTTCCTTGTCATAGTCCCTGACCAGCCCTAAAACCAGAAATTACACTAAGGAATCATGGTTTCTTTTACTGGACAGTGGGATGGGCATGCTCATTGCTATTGGGGTATCATTGCTTCTAGACAAATTTTCAGTGCGGAAGAATTTTAAACAACTTATGTAGAAACTCCCTCTCAAGGAAGTAGGGCATAATTCCTCACCCCTTAAGTATGAACTGCATGTTGTAACTTCCTGCTAATTAGTAGAGTATGTAAAGAAGGAATAATAAAAGTAGCATTAGAGTGGAGAAACCTAAGAAACACAACCTCAGCCAGGTGACCAAGGTCAACATCAATAGTGATAGTCACATTCATAGCATGTGCCGTTGATATGATGTAATGAGAAGGCCATTTTACTTCCCAGAAACCCATAACCCACTCCAATCATGACAAGAAAGAACACTGTACAAACCCAAATTGACAGGCTTTCTGCAAAACATCTAACTAGTATCTCTTAACCATCAGGATCATCAAAAACAAGCAGAGTTAAAAAACTGTCACAGTCTAGAGAAGCGTAATAAGCATAACATCTTTTGGAATCCTAAATGGGATCCTGGCTCAGAAAAAAAAGGGCCAGTAAAGGTACACTGGTGAAATCTGAAAAAATGTGACTTTAGTTAATATAGCTGTGAAAATGGACCATGTTAATGTAAGATGTCAACAACAGGGAAACTAGTTATGGATATGTGAGAGCTCCCTGTGTTATCTTCTCAAGTTTTCAGTTCATCTAAAACTGCTATAAACTAAAACATTTATTATAAAAAGTAGGTAATACTATTTTTTATTTTTTAAAATTTCTTAAAAAAATTTTTTTTCTTTTCTTTTTGAGTGGTCTCGCTTGATCACTCAGTCCGGAATGCAATGGCACAATCACAGCTCAGTGCAATTTGACCCCCCACTCCCCGCCAGGCCCAAGTGATCCTCCCACTTCAGCCTCCTGAGTAGCTGGGACTACGAGCATGTGCCACCACAACCAGCTGTTTATTGTTATTTCTGTTGAGACAGGGTCTTCCTGTGTTTCCCAGAGTAGTCTCACACTCCTGGACTCAAGTGATCTTCCTGCCTCAGCCTCCTAAAGTGCTGGGATTACAGACATGAGCCACTGTGTCTGGCTGGTTATATTATTAATACCAAATAAGACTGTTGTGAAAAAGACATGAGACATTAGTAGCACATACAGTGTGTGTACAGAGTTGGTCCTCAATTCATGTTGATTCTTACTCTCACTCCTATTATAGTAAGTCCTCACTTAATGCCCTCAATAGGTTCTTGGAAAAATGATAGACAGCTAGTCCTTAGAAAATGAATAATGTTGTTTTACTATGATGTTTATAAAGAAAATGATTTTGTTATATGTCGTTTCACACAATGTCTTAGTTTCCAAGAACCGAGAACTTACTGTACTTAGTCCCCACAGATCTCCTGTGAAAGGAGGTGCTGCTACCTCATGATACCTCCTTGAAGAAGGTAGTTTTGTTTCCTTTTCTAGCTGGTGCAGCACATTCCTGCACCTTGATGGTGCAGGATTTATGTAGCTGAATGTCAAAATATTTGTCAGTGAATAAGTTTTTAATAATCACCTAGGATGTGCCCAGCCATATTCTCTAATTCTCTGGGAGTTCCGATTCTCTAATATGCCTGGGAGAACTAGAGACCCTGGGAGCCTTGTCATCCTGGATGAGGCACAGTGACTCATGAACATGTTTAATTCTGAGAATTGATCTTGGAGAAAGGTATCAGCAGGAAGTACAAGCTGACCCACAGCACTAGGTTTACCAGAAGGACTTGGGAAACTCAGCAAGCTGCTGTCTCCAGCTTATCCCAGGAATGCTTCTTATTGTCTGATTTTATCTTTGAGATTTTGGTGGCAGGCACTAGAGGTTTAAGAAACATTTGTAGGGAAAAGTGTTTTGTATTTGAGAAGACAAAGTCCATCTAGTAGCTCAATTTACCATGCAGATTACAACTATACTAGTTATTTAACATTGAACTGGAGATAAGAGATATTAGCCGATGTGATTATGAAAGAGAAAGGAATTGGAAGCATATAATTCTTTTATGCTAGACTCTAAGATCTTGTAAGCAAAGACCATCTCTTATTTTTCCAGATGTGTTGGAAGAACGAGTGACTGAATGACTTAATGAGTGTGAATGACTTAATTTATTAGTGAGATGCCTTGGCCTAGCCCTTTATACACACATGTGTATAAAGAACTTCTTCTCTGGGATAAACAGAAGGTTTCATAATCTTGTTCAAGAAGAAAAGAAAATACCGATGTGGGAAATCATCGTGGATCAATATTCAAGAGAAAACAATTGTATTCAGTTACTTCCAAACAGACATTAAGGGGTTGAGCAGAAGGAGAAGGGCTCAGGCCTTGCGAGAAGTAGCCTCAGTGTCAGAGTTCTCTGTGCTTATTGATGTTTGTGCCTTTAATGTAATGTCTCCTTCTTTTATCATCCAGCCTCCTCCCCTGGCTAAAAAAAGTACAGCTCAGATAGAAAAATAAGGAAAATTTCCGAAGTTTTTTTAATGAAGAAATTATAATATTGATACAAAAACTCAATGAAGAGGTCCCCAAAATAGAAAACTACAGTCCAATCTCAGTTATGAACATAAGAAAACATTCTAAATAAAATATTAGCAAACAGAGTCCAGCAGTACATTAAAAGAATATTCCATGATCAAATGGGATTTGTTCTGGGATATAACATTAGATCTGTAACATTTTTCATCTCAATAAAATGATATAAAAAGAACAAGTATATAATCATCTTGATAGATGCTGAAAAGGTATTTGGCAAAATTCAACATGTATTTCTTGAAGATTTTCTTAGTTAAGCTATAATTGATACTTAATTTTACTTGATAAAATATATTTACCTCAATTCAAAAGCCAGCATCATGCTTACTGAGGAAACAATGGAAGAGCTCAGAGTAACACAGAGGCGAGTTTAAGTAAAAAAGGAGGCTGAAAGGTAAGAGTATCCACCAACACTGTTACTGAACATTGAACTAGAAACACTAGCCAACGTGATTATGCAAGAGAAACGGATTGTAGGCATGAAGATTAGGAAAGAAGAGGTAAAAGTATTGCTATTTTCAGGTAACGCAGTTAATCCCTGGAAAACTTAAATCGAGTAAAATGTACTTCTAGGAGAGACTCAGTAAGGCGGCAAGAAAAAAAGTTGTATGCAGAAATCAATTTGCTATAGTAATGGTAAAACTGTTTACCACAGTAATATAAAATATAAAATACCCAAGGATAAACTTAACCAAAAATATGCAAGAGCTATACGAAGAGAACTTAAAAATACTCAAGGTAAACAACAAAAGCTCTAAACAAATGAGAGAGTCTAACGGGCTCCTAAGATGCCTCAACAAGATAAAGATGCCAATTCTGTCTGTATTCATCTATATAGTTAATCTCAATATAAATATAGTGGGACTTCATTATTATTACCATTATTATTTGAGACAGGGTCTGGCTCTGTCAACCAGGCTGGAGTACAGTGGTGCCATCTTGGCTCACTGCAACCTCCACCTCCTGGGCTCAAATCATCCTCCCACCTCAGCCTCCTGAGTAGCTGGGACTATGGGCATGTGCTACCACCCAGCTAATTTTTGTATTTTTGGTAGAGATAGGGTTTCACCATGTTGCACAGGCTAGTCTCAAACTCCTGGCCTCAAGCAATCCTCCTGTCTCAGCCTCCCAAATGCTAGGATTATAGGTGTGAGCCACTGTGTCCAGCCATAGTGGGACATTTTAAATTATATAAGTAGATTCACACATCAAATGCTTATTTTGTTCCAGTTTCTGTTTACATTTATTAACAACATTCATTTATTTAACTTGATAATAAACTTTGAGGCGTGTGCAATTATTATCATTACATCTATTTTACAGCTGAGGAAACAGAGGCACATAGAGGTGAACTAATTTGTCTAAGGTTGCACACAGCTTCAAAATGTCACAGCAAGCCTGAAAACCCAGGGAGTTCACCTCCTGAGTTCTCATCCCCTCCAGCCAAGGTGCTACATTGTGAAGCGACCAGAGGCAGATGATATGATAGAAAAGACAGCATAGGCACCCACACTTGCTGTCTTTCCTTATGGGTAAAACGTAGGAAAAATGCCGGGGTTTATTGTAAGAATTAAATTTGTTCACCACATAAGGCATCTAACTCAGTGCCTAGTGTAAAGTTGGCACCCAGTAAATGTTAGTTCCTTTGTACCTAGTGCAGAGCTCAGCATAAAGTAGGTTTAACCTTTGTTCATTAATTTATTCAACAAATTAATAGCATAATGATATTTTGTGCTCTCACTGTGTGCTGGTCTTCATGCTTGACTCTGGGTATAAAAAGGAAAGAATATTAAATGGTATGAAATGGAATAAACAACAGCACAAGCAAAATACGAAACAGAAACCAGTATCTTGGTTGCTTGAGTGGCCTTTTTAACTTTTCTGGTGATATGCTGTGTCACCAGATGAAGGTGGAAAATAGGAGACAACCACTTCCTAGCTCTACGATTCTGACAAAGTTAGCTTACTCCCTGCTTACTTCATCTGTGAAAGGAGAAATGTAATAATAGTACCTACTTCACAATGTTGTTGAAAGGACTAATTAAATATACGCCCAAAATGCTTAGGTAATTTATCAATGTTTGTTATTACATGATTAGCAGTAGAAGTAATAGTATTGGCATAAGTACATGCTGACCCATCCATCCATCTACCCACCCACCTATCCATCCATCCTTCCCTCCCTCCCTCCATCCATCCATATACTGAACCCATTTGCTAAATACTCTATGAAACGGCCTACTATATATTAGGAACTGTCCTAGGTCCTGAACCTATAATTGTGAGCCAGACATGCCTGTATCTTCCCTTCTGGAATGTACAGAAAAGCAGCAGTGACACTGTCTCCAGCCTAGGATCTCACCATTTTACTTCTTGAATCCTGGGATGATCAACAGAAGTGACCTCCCCTGGCGTGATGGGGAACATTTTCACAGTGAAAGGCAGATTCAGTGGAAAAGGCTTAGTAGGCAATTCTATGTGATGTGGAATCATCAGCCCAGAGCAGTAAGCTATCTGTTATATAGATGTGTTGCCAGCACTTGGAGCCCTAGATTGGGGTGGTCTCCGCTCCCTACCCCCACCGAAAGTAATTCACTTTTTAAATGCTACAAATTATATCTTCTCCAATGTTGCCTTTCACAGTGCTAACCACATCCTGTGTCCTAATCTGTATTCTATCTGCCCTGAAATATTTTAATTCAATTTTTGCATTATGTTCGATGTGATGAATTAGAGCTAGAGAATCATTGACTAAGTGTCAGGGAAGATGGATTGAGGAGTTGAAACTAATGGCATTTGGGGACAATATTTTCCTGCAAATATCAGGGTCACAAATGAAGAGGTAAATTATGCTGCTGCTACCAAGAGCAGAACACGAACTTCAATGGTACACATGAACTTTTTAAAAAAGAGAGATAATTGCATCTGAGTTTAGATTTGCTGAGAGATTGTAGTTTTAAATACAGGGTCAGTTAGGGATAAAGTAGAACAACCTGGCTTAAAATTCACCAGTTTCTGGTACAAAGCTGACTCTCAGAAAGTATGAAAGAAAGACAGGAAGACAAGCAGAAGCAGGATCTGTGGGATGTAGAAGTTCCGACGGAACTTGGTTTGTGAAAACAAGAGCGAATGATGTGAGCATGTGAGAGCCACTGTCAGGCCCTAGGCTAAGTCTGTGGGCTGAAAGATGGCATCCAGGGTGGATGGCGACAGCGTGCAACAGAATCAGGTCACCTCCTGGGCCAGGGCCTTTGGAGATGTGAACTTGAGGAACACAGGGGTGGCTTCATGTATAAACCTTCCTTGATGTGGTTCCTTACAGATGCTCTTGGGTCTTCTTTATGTGAATATATTAATATATCTGTACCAGACCCACTTTTGACACTCTCTCCCCTTCCTCCTTTACCACACCATGTGGCATGGTAGCATTTTCCAACGTGCATTCCAAAGGACCTTAATAAATTATGAAAGTAAGTGTTCAATGGCCAAATAATTTGGGAAACACTTCTCCATCTTTTGCATAATTTATTAACTTATTAGAGGCTCTGAGAAGTCCAGCATCATAATCTAGCCTTTTCCAAACCCATTTTCCAAATGACGCCCTTTTGTGTTTTTGTGTTTTATCTATTTATATTCTTCTGAACTAGTGTTACATCTTCAGAGATTTGAGCTCAGTAATCAGAGATCTTCTGTACATCTTGTTAGCGCTTCTGAAAGTGGCTGGTTTGATTGAGTGAATTGCTTGCTTCTGAATCTAGTTTCTTAGCCCCTTTCCCCTGCCTTTGTCTGTCTTGTTGGTAGTACTCATTGAGTCTACTATGTACCAGGCATCCCTCTGGGATATCGCCTTGGTTCAGATGTTGGTAATTCCCCCTTTAGTTTTCAAATCTTCACCTGATGGGACTTCCTACCTCTTGCCTCTCCTTCCTGCTAGCCTTAAGAACTCAGGTGTATGCTGTGTTGCTCCCTGTTTACAAACTCCCCATCACAAGACTTATTGACATGGTCACCAATTCTCTGGCCTCTTGTCGTTTCCCAGATCAATACATCTGCATTCTTGTCAGCTGTGACTCTTTCCTGCCTCTGAAGACCACATGCCCTTCAAGCCTGCTTGTCTTTGCATTCATATGATTTCTGCTTTCCCATGCTCGCTCCTCTTTGCCTGGTTAATCCCATGACCCCTTCACAGCTGGCTCAAAGGTTCCACTTTCTGGCATCAAGTTACCTTGGTGGCTGTCCCTGCTCAGCAGAACCTTCTGAGGCTTACTCATGAGCAAGCACAAAAACCCCTGCTCAAACATTTGTCCCAGCATGTCCTCATTTCTTGTTTGTTTATTTAAGCACCAATTGCCCCAAACTGACCTGAACATCTCAAGGGCATGGTTTTTGTTTATTCCTTTCTGTTTCTGCTGGAACTGGAAGGTGGCTTCTCAGTAGATGTTTACAAATGACTTGGCAGTGTGGCATTTTGGCAGGTCCTTAAGGCATGGTTTGAATTGGGATAAGTAGTAAGAATTAAAGAATTTCCACAGGTAAAAATGTGACATTCTTAGAAAATAATAGCCCATGTTTGGAAACTTCTGGCAGATCTAAAGATGTAGAAAGATCTTGAATGATTTGCAAGTACATTTTGAGTTTTAAAAAATTATGGTTCTTTTTTCCAGGATGAAACTAATAGTGGTCTATTTTGAAATGTTATAAGTAACAAAAAAAAAGATTGCTGAAGAAAGTCATCCAAGCCACATGCAGAATATGAAGCACTATTAACATTTTAGGAGCTCTCTTGCATGTTTTTTTCTTTGTTCAAGTTATATCATATAATTCAAAATACTACTCATTTTATGTACACAAAACATAAGCATGTTACTATATTATTATTTTTATTATTATATCATTTTATTATTATTTATTTAATATTTGCTAACATATATGTGTTAATGTAATGTTAATGACTTTTTAATCTTTTTAATATTCCTTCCCCTACATGTAGATTAAAGAAGTCATTGTTTTTCACTATTACATCATTATAAATAATAACTGAAGGCCTTTGCTGGGCGTGTGTCTTTGACTTGGTTTTAACATATGAATGGAAAGTTTAAAGGTCTAAAAACATCTTGTCTGGGTTAATTTCCAAAATACAGTTACCAGTGTATTCTTTCTTAATCAATAATTGAGAACTCTGTTTTCCTGCCCTCTTGATTTTTCTAAATTTATTGGTGAGAAAGGAAGTTTATTTCATTTTCTTTCCTTTGGTTGCTATTCATGTTGATCCTTTTACATATAAATTTTGTTAACCTTTTCATTCTACTTTTCTTTTCTTTTTGAATGTTCTGTTTTTATCCTTCTACTTTATCTATTAGGAAGATTTCTCACAAACAATTTCACAGCCTGATAAACAAGGCTGTGAAATTAATTCTAAGACTCAATTAAAACAGCAATGAACCACAGCTCCTCACTCTGAGAAATTCAGATAATGAAAAATATTCTATTAATTTTTAAAAGGTCAGTACATAAAAGAACATATTAGACATGTAAGACTTCTGCCTTGGAGCTACCAGGCATGGGCATTGGGGAAGAGTTTTGCTAAGAGAACCTTGGAGTGAGGAGCGGAGAAGATTCATGCTGCAGAAGCATCAGATGAGTCAGAGTTGTTCTTTGCATAGGGTGTTCTCTGGTGCAGCTCCATTTATAACCAAACTACTGGGCTTCAGAGAGGCTATTGGAAAGTGGTCAGGGGTCTGGACTTTGGCGTTTAGCATACCAGCTTGTTCACTGTAGTCTTAGATCAGTAACCTCATTGATATGTACGTCAGCCTCCTTGTCTGTAAAACAGACTGGAATTTGGGAAGCTTGCATGGGTTACTAGATGAGAGGATGGAATGGAAACCAAAGAGATAAGAGAACTCAAAAAGTGGCATTCTGGACTGAGGCCATAGTGAAGAGCAAGCAGTAGCCTGGTGGAAGCATGGTCCTGAAGGGTCTGAGCAGTGAAGCTGAAAGCAGGTCGTGGTCCCTCCCTGTCTTTTTCCCTCCTTTTTTATAAATGACTGCTGTGTGCCAAGTACTGTCCTGGACTCCAGGTGTCCAAATGATACCAAATTAATACCTTCATGACACTTAAAGATCAGAACAGACAGGAAAGGAGAATACACACAAGGGAAGTATGGACTGTGAACATTGCTAAGAAGGAAGTAAATGAGCTGATGTCCAAGGGAGATAGGAGGAAAGAGAAGGAACTGGCGATGTCAGAGGGCGTGGAAGCACAGCTAGCAGCTCTTACCATGAGTCTCAGGTCTGTGCCAGGAGAGGCTTAGATCAGAGGCCAGGCTGGAGCTGGAGACTCTTTCAGGAACCTCTGGGAGGTTGAAAGTGCATTCCTTCACTCATTCCACCAGAAGTTTCCGAGCCCCTCCTGTGTGCCTGGCTCTGTTCCTGTGCTAGGCAATAGCAGGGAGGAAAATGAAAGCTGCGTCCCCATGAACCTCACATTCTGGTGAGAGGAGATGGATCATCAACAAATAAGCCAAATCTTATAGGTCAGGTACATGTAAGTGTGAGGAAGCAAAATAAAGAGGGAAGACAGACAGGGTGAAGGGGGCATAGCAGAGGGGGCTCTTTAGATGTCTGGACAGAGTTGCTTGGCTAACTTCAGGAACAGCTGGGAAGCCAGCCCAGAGGGACCAACATAAGCAAGGTGGAGGAGAGACAGGGAGGTCCTGAGGGGCTGGATTTCTAGAGATTTGCAGGCTGTAGCAAGGGGTGTCATTCTGTGGTTGACATCCCAAACAAGGGAGCTTGGTCACTGACTTAGCTGTGCTGTTGAGTCCTAAAAGCCGAGGCCATATTGGACATTGTAACCTGGAAAAGTGAGAACCAGAAATCAAGGGTAGATGG
Source organism: Cebus imitator (assembly GCF_001604975.1). Classification (NCBI taxonomy): domain Eukaryota; kingdom Metazoa; phylum Chordata; class Mammalia; order Primates; family Cebidae; genus Cebus; species Cebus imitator. The sequence goes on from NW_016107328.1 coordinate 4,133,081, forward strand.
CGTCAGGGGAAGCAGGGTGCCCAGGTTCAGCCCTGAGTAACTAAATCTGTATCAGATCCAAGGGGCCAGTGTAGGCGTGGACATGCAGATGTAGTCAGAAGCTGAGGAAGCACTAGCAGGAAGTAGTGGGTGGGAACCAGGAGAAAGTCTGCAGATGTGGCAGTGCATGGGCCTGGGCTTCCTGGGAAAGGGGTCTTGTTCACTTGCCACATGAGTGCCTTGACCTGGGTATGTCTAGAATACAAAATGAATTGCATGAATTCATTTTGACGTAAGGTGAATTGTAAACTGCATCTAATTATTTGTTGTATTAACATCATCACGAGTAGTTTCCTAATAACCTGTGACACAATTAGGGAGCACTAACTGAACTTTCGCCTTGTCACACGATCCACAGCTGGATTTGCCCCAAGGGCTCTCTTTCCGGAGTATGTAAGCAGATTCAACTGGTAGCCAGCCCTCTTTCTGATGCAGAAATCCAGCTGTGTCCAAGGGGCATCGTAACATGATGCAGTGAAGGTGTCTCTCATGGCCTCATCCAAGCAGAGGAGGCTAAGAGGAATCAAACCCCTTCCCTGTAGCAGCCAGCAGGACACAGTGAGAACTCTGGTAGAGCTTCAGGAATAGTAAGCCGATGAGAGAGAAGGAGCAAGGAGCCTCACGCCAACCCACGTGCCAACAATTCTGGGAAGTTGGAAAGTGTTTAGATATAGAATGTAGGCAACAGCAAGATACTGAATCAAATGTGAAACATTTCTCCCTCTTAGATTTAAACTAAAGAGTGAGGATTTTCCTGTTTTTTAAATGACAGGTAATTTGTTTGGGTATCCCACTACTGTTGAACTTTCAAGTTATATGATGCTTCATCATCGCAATTGACCCTCCTAATTACGACCGTGCTGTTCCCAGTTGACAGATAAGGAAATGAGGGTATGGAGAGGCCAAGTAGAGGGCCAAGGTTAAGAGATAACAAGCATAATGAGTGTTAATACAGGTAATTCTTTAGTGAGTATTGGAGGCAGAATTCCAGCAATGGAGAGGGATGGTTTCCAGGGTCACTGTCTTCCCTGGTCCTCAAGCTGATAGGGTTGGGCTGTGTGTTTCTTATGCACAACCCTTCTGGACCATTATGCAGGTAGGGACTCACAATCCCTTCTGAGAATGCATTGGAAGTATTGAGTCCTTATCCGGCAACAGCGTACATCCACACAAATTCATATATAATCTCAGGGGCTCATGCCCACCCCACAAGCATGTCCTTGAACCCCAGCTGAAGATCCCCTGATATTGCCTACATTTGAATTCCACATGGATGTCCCCAGCACTTCGTGGGCATCATCCATTCTTTTTGAACAACCCCAGTCACGGTGGCAAGCTTCCTGCCTCCTCACCTTTGGAGAGCTCTGCAATATTACTTTTTTTCTGAATCACACACATATATTTGTAATGTTCAGCTTCATCAGAGGTTGATGATGATTACAGAATTCTTGAGTTGGAAGGAGCCAAAGTCATGTCTCAGCTAACATTACCCAGTAAGCCTTCTTTGGTAGACTACTTCCTCTAGATGTTCTGTGGCTGAATGGGTCTGGGCATTGCTGACTTAAAAAGGGCTGAAAGGACTCTGTTAAGTCACAGGGACTCCTAAAGTGGGTCTAAGGCATCTCCAGATCCCATTAGGCCTCAGAATATGTTCTTTAGAGGCATCTGACAGTGCTAGGACTTCTCAGAAAATGCTGCAGGAAACTCTAATTTAGCTCTTCCCGCTTCTTCGTTCCAAAGTGCAAGAAGCTGAGGCTGTGAAGGCAGAAGGTTTTGGAGTCACCCATTCATTTACTCAGCCAACTTTGATCCTGAAGTTAGATTAGAACTTTATCCCTGACCTTGAAGAGGCTCCTTTTTTTTTTGGTGAGGACACCAACAACTTACACAAATAAATTACAATGCAACCCAGTAAGCACACTCACAAGGGAACAAATTCCCTGGAAGAAATGTTTCAGCTGGGCTGTTGAGGACGGGATGGAGTTTGATGGATGAATGAAACTAAATGGTGTTCCAGACAGAGATCTTTAGTGCCAGAGCAAAAAGGCCTTTAGAGGAGGACATGAGTAAGGAATTGCAGGTGACTCGTTGGGATGCAAGGGGAAGGTTCTGACTGAAGGAGGAGCAGCCAAAGGTTGAGATGGACCAATGGGGTGGGGGGTCCTGTCGAGAAGGGTTTTAGACTTGTCTTGTATTACTGTGGGTTTTGAGCAAGGAAGACAGTCTTAGGTCGGGGTGATTTTTTGTATTTTTAGTAGAGACGGGGTTTCACCATGTTGACCAGGATGGTCTCGATCTCTTGACCTCGTGATCCACCCGCCTCGGCCTCCCAAAGTACTGGGATTACAGGCTTGAGCCACCGCGCCCGGCCAGACAGTCTTAGGAAGATCACAGAGGCCACAGCTCGGAGACTGGCACACAGGGCTGTGAGTTTGGAGCTCTGGATGACACGGAGTGATGAGTTTTGAGCTCCAGCTGCCTGTGATGCCCATGTCACCTGCACTCATCCCGCTTCTCCTCTTGTCTGGCGCTGTCTGGGGCAGCTCAGACTTGCAGACTGACCTCACATGACTGTGTGCAGGCAAACTCAGTCCACGAATGCAGGGCAGTGAGTGACCCTGGTGCTAGCACAATCATTGGCTGAGTGGAGACATGGATAAATGTGCCAGTCTTTTGTCTTTTGTGCAGACAATTACGGAAGATTCTCTCAGCGTCCCGAGTAGTCTCAGGGAAATTAAGCCCCTGTTCTCCACAGCGCACCCTCACATTGATGCACCTCTCTGCCTATCTTCCTCTACTGCTCACTTCCTGACTTTTGCTGCCTTGAATCACCTTCCAAAGGAACCACCCCCAGCCGTCTTCTCAGGTTCTGCTTTTGGGGAAACCCAAGCTGAGATACGAACATTATTTTAATTCTAAGTCGAATGAATCTAATGCTGCGTGGTCTGACGGGGTGAGTAATGTGGTATTCTCTGGCTCATCTAGAAAGGGATGATCATCTTCAAGATGTTTTTGTTCTTCCCTAAGCAAGTGACTCAACTTCCAGAATTCCAAGGCCTTTAATTTTGTTGTTGTTGTTAACAAAATAGTTTTAGATCTATTGTAGTCTCTCCTGACCCACACGACTGTAAAACCTTAAGCCTGGCACATATTTTAAAAGAAATCTGGCCAGGCGTGGTAGCTCATGCCTGTAATCCCAGCATTTTGGGAGGTAGAGGTAGGCGGATCATGAGGTCAGGAGATCAAAACCAGCCCGCCCAACGTGGTGAAACCCGATCTCTACTAAAAAATACAAAATTTAGCCAGGCGTGGTAGTGCATGCCTGTAGTCCCAGCTACTCTGGAGGCTGAGGCAGGAGAATTGCTTGAACCTGGGAGGCGGAGGCTGCAGTGAGCCGAGATTGCACCACTGCACTCCAGCCTGGGTGACAGAGTGAGACTCTGTCTCAAAAAAAAAAAAAAAAAGACATCTAATCCAATTCACAACTCATATTTAAATTGCCTCTGTATCATTTCTGTCATGTAGACATCACTGTCTGTTTTTTATCTCTTTATGGGGATCTTACTACTTTCCAGATAGACCATCCCGTTCCTGGGCCGTCACTCAACAAAATCGACCCAATGAATATTTATTTAGCATCCACTAAGTGCCAGGTGCTGGAGTTTTTGAGAAGGGCGTTAATCACAGTCCTTTTCCCTTTGGGCTGTAAAGCAATTAAGAGATAGAACACAGTTAGATGGGGTCTCATAGATATCAGCTTTGTTGCGGATAATTATACATCAGGAAATGGGGCTTCCTCCTGAGCCCAAGAGCTTCCTGATACTCTTTCCAAGTCTAGGGCATGTGTCATTCCCTTCAGGAAAGATGAGTCTGCAGAGTGGACACACATCCATCCAACCTGTGGCGGCTTGAGGTCTACCTGACAGCTTCATATCCAGAGGACCCAGAGCCTCAATGCGGGAAGATACTTGAATGTGTGGTCTTAAAAACATCATTCCTGCTTCGTAGAGTAGTGGGCACCAAAGCTGTCAGACTGCTGCCATCTCATCCTTTCAATCAATCCCTCTTTTCCTGCCCCAGCCCAGCTCTCTTCCCAGCACATTTTGCTTGTAGAAACTTGGCTTTGAATGAACACTCATATTTTTTCCATGATAGCTGAAGGTGAGCAGCCTGCAAGCAGTGGCGTGGTTTCTGCTGCTTTCTGAATGACAAGGAACTAATATTCATGAAGCCTCTACTCAGCTTCTGGCTCTGTGCTGACAGTCTCAGGAGCTCCACTAACGGCTCTTTCACTGTCACCATTTTATAGATGAGAAAACTGAGGCTCAGAGAAGGAGCATGTTTATCTGAGCATGTTTAACACCTTCATAAACTACATCCACACTCAGGTCAGCTTGCCCTCAAAGCCACGTTTACTTGTCTTCTTGGCATCAAGGTGATGTTTGCCTTTTTTTTTTTATTTTGTTTTGACTCTCCCTGAGTAAAAGGACCATTGGAGAATCCATGCAGTCTTTGGAGTTTCTGAAGGCAAATTCAGGACCAGGTAGCTGAGGGACTCTGGTGGGTGAATGTATCTCAGAGGTCCAGTGAGCCTAGACTCTGTGGTCATAAGTGATAAAATCTGTGTTTGCCCAAGACTAAGCACAAGGGGACTATATGGGCTCATGTCAGTGGACCACGTGATGGGCAGGTTCAGGAGAAACCAGGGGAACACTCAGATCCCACTGGCGTGCCCTCTCTCATCCATGTTTCTCTGCTTGCCAGCTTTTTTAGACCAGCTTCCTTGTGGGCATGGAAAGACAATTGCTACCAGCCTGAAACTCACCTTCTGATTGTTTTGGGCTCTTCCTCTTCACCTTTCATCATCAATTTCCAGGGAAGGGTCCTGATTGGCAGACTCAGGGTTACATGCCAATCCCTGGACCAATCACTGTGTCAGAGAGTAAAGTATTCTGATTGGCCTGGCCTGGATCAGGGACCTCTCCCTGGACAGAAAACTGGAGGGACAGAGCTTCTCTTGGACTGCAGGACTCCTTCATCCATCAGGGTGGCTGTGATGGTGGTGGGCTGGAGGGGAGGTGCAGAGGCCCTGGACACCATCTTAGGCCCTACTAGACGTGTGATCCTTGCTCACCACCGAGTAACAGATAGCCTTGAGGTGTTTTTAGAGCAGTAATTTATGTACATCAAACATACAGCTCTGCATTAAAGTAAAGGAAAACATCCTAAATCCTGACCTCCATCTGGTCTAAAGGTGCTTTGTGACATTTTCATAAATAGATCAGCTCTTAGTTAAGTAGCATAAAGAACAAGGAACATTTCTCTTTCCTTAGAGCTTTGTTGCTGACATGAGGGCTGTTGTAGAACTGGCCCTGTTGCTGACTGCTCTCTGGGGTTATACCCTTGGGGCAGTCGCAGAGACAATGCCAGGGTGATGGTCTAGGAAGGCTGCTAGGATGTTGAACCCATGTCCCTCAAACCCATCCCCAGGCCAGGTGGCTGTGTATGAGGACTGTAAAGAGAAGAGGCTACCAGGACGTATTGGGGGTCCTCCACTGACTCCACAAGCCCAGCAGTGCGATAATAAGAGAATAACCAGCTACTCAGCCTTCAGAGGAGGAAATCCAAGATCTATATGGCAGAATGACTCTCAGTCCAGAGGAAGACCAAGCTGTCATCTCACAGAAGGTAGGAACATCTTGGAGGATAAATTTGCCCATCAGAAGTAGCATTGGCTCACCATGGACATATGGCTATGGGGAGTCTGAGCAGCAGGCGGGAAGTGTCCTCTGAGTATTGTCCAGGGGAGAGGGTGTGCTGACCACAGAATACAACCTGCCTGGTTTCAGTGGCTCTGTATCCTTGAAATGAAGATGTCAATGTCAGGCTGGTTAGAAGTTCAGTGCCATGAAGTACTCAAATAATGTAACTAATGCCCCCTGTTTTGATTCCTGTCTCACCAACCCAATTTCTAATTATAGGTGATCAGCAGGGGTAGACTGGCCTATGGAAGTATTGTCTGGTATCCTTGGCAGTTATTTCCACTATATAGTGAGCAGTTAGTATGCTGGTGTGGATATGTGTCAGTTTAGTTAATGTGAGTCTACCTGTGGGGGTAGAGACCCTGAAAATAACAAATGATTCACTAATGGTGAATTCCATCCCATGAGAGCACAGAGCAGCCACCTGCCTCTCCTGCAGATATCTATCTTACCTTTTCTTCAGACTCATACACCGGGGGTTCTGTGAGTGGTCAGCACAAGGTGGGCACTAGGAGGGAAATTAGACAAGCTCCTGCATTTCACAGAAGGGCCACAGTTCAAACTCCTGTTTGGTCAAAGTGCTGAGCCAGATGCTATATTCCTGCTCTGTGCATTCCCCATAGTACCTGGCTCAGGGCTTCTTTCCCTTTTTAGTAGACAAATAGGAAACACTCATGACCACAAGCAAGGCTCTAGTAACTTTTATCTGCAGTTGTTTTAGAGCTTACAGTGTTCTCTCTTGCCTGTGACCTCATCTTATTGCTACAGAAATCCAAAGTGTTTGTTTATGTGTTTGTTGAGATGGAGTCTCCCTCTGTTGCCCAGTCTGGAGTGCAGTGGCACAATCTCAGCTCATTGCAACCTCTACCTCCTGGGTTCAAGCAATTCTCCTGCCTCAGCCTCCCAAGCAGCTAAGATTACAGGCACCCATCACCATGCCCAGCTAATTTTTGTATTTTAGTAGAGATGGGGTTTCACCATGTTGGCCAGGCTGGTCTCAAACTCCTGACCTCAGATGGTCCACCTGCTTCAGCTTCCCAAAGAAAAACCCAAAGTTGTTAAAAGCAAGTATTTTTAAATCAAATTACAGATGAGAAAATGAGACCATCAGTGATTACTAGGTTTGCACAAAGTCCCTTTTCAGCGAAAGAGCCAAAGTTTGAACAAACATTTGTTCAACTCTCCAGTTTTGACCCTTTCCATATGACCAATGGTTGTTCTTACTGGTCTATTAATATTTTATTTCAGGTAGTCCTTCTGCCTGAAATTCCCTTTCCTTCCGCGTCCTTCCCTTCCCCTCCCTTCTCCTCTTTCCACCTTCTGCCTTCTCCCTCCTACTTCTTGTGCTTCACTCTCATGCCATCCCTTCCGTAAATCCAAACCAGCCTTCCCGGGACATCATGCCCAGTGTGGAACTGCGGGCAGGGAAGCCTGCAATGAGCACCTTCCCCGATACTGTCCCAAAGACAGAAAATAACCCTAACTATAGGAACCACCATAAACTGTCAAAAACTCATGAAATCAGCTATGAAAATCATGACACATGAGTCACTGAGTATTTTTGCCATAACAGTGTTAAAGTAGCGTAATCTCCATGAAAATGAAAAATAAAATCAAAGAAAAAGGATGAGCCCTTTGGCATAACTGTTGCTGTCGCTTACTTGCGCCACCTTGTGGTCCGATCTGTCACCCCAAGAACTAAGGAGCACCTCCCCGCAAGGATTATGGTGCCAGGGTGCCCACAGGCAACTTCTGACTTAGCGCTCACAGCAGCCCCGGGCAGTGACTTTCCTAAGCGAGTCCTACACTGTGTTCCTGAACTTGCCAGAGTTTTCCAGTCTCAACACTGTTGACATTTCTGGCCAGGCGAGTCTTTGTTATAGGATTCTTGGTCCTGTGCATTGTAGAATGTTCAGCATCATCCTTGCCCACTAGATCACAGGAGCACCCCACCTACCTGTGACAACCGAAACTGTCTCCAGTCATTGCTGAATGCTCCTTGGGGGGTCAAGATCACCCCTTTCTCCCCTATTTCTGCTCCTAACACCCTGCCCCTGGTGATAACTACTGCCTTACAGCACTGCTTGATTGTAAAGCCTTGCTCAGTTGCTTTCTTGCTTTGTAACTTTGGGTAAGTTACATAATCTCTCTGAGCCTCCTCATCTAAACGTGGGTTGAAAACAGTGCCACCCTCACAGTGCATGGGATTTTTTATTAGGATTAACTGAGTTAATTCATAAAATGAGCCCAAACCATGGCTTGCAAATGGTATGTTCTGCACACTTGTGAGCTATAATGCTGACTCTAAGACTACTGACTTCCTTCCTTGCTGAGAGGGGTGCAGTGGGGGTCATTTGAAGTCATCCCAGCTGGAACTGAAGAAACTGAGTCTTAGAGAGCAGAAGCGATTTGCCCACTGCCAGCTGGTAGGTCCAGAATTTAATTCCACATCTGTTGGAACCCAAAGTGATTTTCTTACCCCTATATCCAGCGCCTCTCGGGTGCAAGAAGGGAAACTGAGGCAAGGGTTGATGAGCCTGACACTGGTTCAGTGAGTGGGATGCTTCCCAAGCCACAGCCCAAGGACAGTTACCTGCTTCCAGGTAGCCACAGTGCCCCCCATAGGAAGGGCAAAGCTCCCTCACCCTGTGCCCTGTGCCCTGAGTTATGCAGCCTGAGCTGTAGCAGATGACCCTGATGGTCCTCCATTGAGAGGGCCTGCTTCCAGCCCCACAGCCACCATGGAGGGGGGATGCCTATGTCTGAAGGATTCTGGGGTCTCTTGTAGTGACCCCCCTCCTGGGCTTCATTGGACTCACTAAGGGGTGGGCTCATCAGTCTCTGAGTGAGGCTGGCTCTGGTAGAAATTAGAAAGTTGGGGCAGGAGTGGGGGAGATTGCTTTCTAATTGGATTTGTTCAACACAGTATCCTCAAGGATGTAGTTTTTGATTAAGTAAGTTTAAGAAGGGAAGAAGGGGAATGGTTTTTGGGGTCACACACAAATCAGTTCAACCCTGGATCTAACCCTGGCTAAGCTCTATGATCTCTGGCAATTTATGTCAGCGAGTCTCACTTTCCTCATCTGAACCAATGGGAATAATCCATCTCAGCCTTGGGGATTGAGGATTGAATGTACATGGAATCATTTATGTTACGGTAACCTAGAGAATGCTTAGCGCTTGGCAGATATTCAAGTTGTATTAGCGGGATCTGTCACTGTGGGGGAAGCAGAACTGTGTGAGAGTGGAGGTGTGGGAAGGGAAAGGTTGGTGAGGGAGGCCAGGCCCCTCATTATTAGTGGTGAGGTGTGAGTAGGTCAGGTGGGTGAAGCACCTCTACCTGGAATTTGAGGCCAATCCTTGAGCTTCCTGTCATTAGCCACGTGAATGGATTTGTTTTGTTAAAAAAATAATTTCCCCTCTTTTGAGTTTTCAATTCTAAATTCTAATTAAAAAAAATAGGACTTAGAATTCCTAAAGAGAAGGCTGGCAGAATTGCAAGATGGGCACTTGGGGTGAGGGTTTGGTAACATTTCCTCCATGGCCACCTAATCCAATACCAGGCAGTGTTTGACTAATCCTCACATGCATGAGGAATGCTGAGCGACCACTCTAGATGCCCTAGACTGTTTCTCAGGAAGGGAAGGGCAAGGAAAAGGAGATGGAAAACTCAGTCCCTTCTTTCCTCTCTTGCACTCTGTGGTGCTCCCAGGAAAGAGCCCTGCTTGCCTGGTTGGCAGGATCCTTAGTAGGATGTTGTGGTGCCCACCCTTACTGGGGTGAGCAGATGTGGTGGCCCCAGCTTTGGAATCAGTGCCATCTGGATGCTCTTTGGCTAGGTGATTACAGCAGGTAGCTTGGCCTAAGTGGACTTCAGGATCTTACCTGTAAAACCTTTCTGTCCCTGGCATATTAGGAAGACCAGAACAAAGGGAAACGGAAACACTTGGCAGTGACATCAGCTAAGGCAAGTTAGAGCAAAGTATAGCCAACATCACCAGGGTGGAAGCCCCCAGCCCCTCCCCACCAGGAATTTTGAAATCCTGACATTTTCTTTCGGAAGGAACTTGCTTGCAATGGGGCAATTGGGTCTGTGTGTCAACCTGTGCAGATATTACATGTTCTGAGCTCTTCGGTGTCTGCAAGACATATCCAGACTGCCAACAATGTTTGTATGCACCCCACTAAGTGTGCCATTTGGGAGTTGGGAGGCACCTGACACTTCAGTATCATTTCACAGGTCCAAAGTAATGTTCACTGCTCCTTTTCACTCTAAAAAGAGACTCCATTGTCCGGGTGTGGTGGCTCATGCCTATAATCCCAGCACTTTGGGAGGCTGAGATGGGTGGATCACAAGGTCAGGAGTTCAAGACCAACCTGACCAACATGGTGAAACCCATCTCTACTAAAAATACAAAAAAAGTTAGTCGGATGTGGTGGTGTGTATCTGTAATCCCAGCTGCTCAGGAGGCTGAGGGAGGAGAATTGCTTGAACCTGGGAAGGGGTGGTTGCAGTGAGCTGAGATCATTCCACTGTACTCCAGCCTGGGCAACAGAGCGAGACTCTGTCTCAAAAA
>NW_016107328.1:4143519-4239344 GCF_001604975.1 Cebus imitator
TTCTATCTATGAAGCATGATCTCCCTTCATGCAGAGTAAGAATTCCAACTACTGTCTTACTAGTGGTATAGCCTTCAGCAGGTCATTTCAGCTCTGAATACATTAGCCAGCTGTTGTCACAGAAATGCTGGGTAACAAGCCATCCCCAATTGTCAGTGGCTCAAAACAACCTTTTATTCTCATAGATCTGCAGGCTGGTTTAGGTGGTTCTGCTGATCCCGGCTGAGCTTGCACATATGCTTTCAGGAAGAATACAGCTGCTTAAATGAGGCTGAGCTTGGCTGGATGGCTTTGCTTCCACCTGCAGGTCGCCTGGGCTGGATTTGTTCCATATGTGAAGTAATTAGGGCATGTTCTTTCAGGGCTTAGCAGAAGTGTAAGAGGGCAAACCCAAATGCGATTCAAGCCCCTGCTGGCATCACATCTGCTAACATCTTATAATATTTTATTAGTCAAAAGCAAGTCATATGACAAGCCCAGACTGAAGGAACAGGGAAGTCCACTTTTTCAATGACGAGTAATCAAGTATGGCAGACTTCTTTCTCTCTTCTCTTTCTGTTCTTCCCACCTGTCAACTGTAAGGGAAGGAAAAATACAGCTCATCTCTCATCTATGCTTCTGATTTTGTGGGTTTTTCCATTTGGAAGTCCCTCACTAGATACTAGTGTGATGTAAAGTAAATCTGTCTTCACAATCTCCCCATTAAAGTGGAATAGAAACCAGACAACTTAGCCATACATGCTGCCCTGAGTCGCTGACTTGCTGTGTGACCTTGGGTAGGCCACTTCACCTCTGAGTGTCAGGAACCTGGATGAGTCTCTTTCAGCTCTGACAATCTTCATTTCTTTATTTTTTTTCAAGAACCATTTTTATTCTCATTCGAAAAAACATTTAAAGTAATGGAGTATGAAAAAATCAGAATAGAAACTGATAAAGGTAAGTCTACACCAAACTTTAATCTACCCATGATAAAATTAAAGGACCCTGACAAGCTCCCAGGGAAGAAGTTTGGAAGGGCCCCCGGGGACAATCTAGCTCAACCTCTCGTTTTTACAGGTGAGGAAACCAAGGCTGATGGAAACAGACTCAGTTCAATTTGGCTTTTCTGAAAGAGACAGGTTGTTTTGGTGAATATTAATAGCTTCCTGTAGCTAGTGTTAGGTGGGCCCCGAGGGTACAGGTGGGAGGCTGTCTTCTCCTCAGAATCTTGTGTGCACATGGTGTGTTACAGTGGAAGCAAGTTTAGGACTAAACTCTGCCAACGTATGGACATTCACCACCACACACATGAAAAGCAAGGCAAATAAATGAACAGTACTGCAAACTCTTTACTGGCCTCGAAAGTCAAGAAACAGTCACTTTCAGGTTAACACAGTGATCTTTTCAAGGAGGACTGCCAGGTTTGTGTTCAATCACATGACAGAGCCCTCTGTGAAGGGGAGGGAAGGTGGATCAGCCAGCCTCCACCCCTATGGAATATGGGAGCCACTAGCCAGCCACATGCTGCTGTTTGCATTTGAAGTAATTTAAATGGAATACAATTAAAATTCTAATTTATGTACATTTCTCCCTAGTCATACTCCAAGTGTTCTATAGCCTGAGGTGGCCAGTGACACCATCAGATGTAGGATGCTTCTCCCATCACAGAAAGTTCTGTTGGACACTGCTCCACTGGATTTCCCATGCAGCAGAGAAACCCTCAGTTACAGGGCTTCCCAGATTCTAACGTAAATACTATTCATTTCACCGATGAAAAATTGTCTCTAACAGCCCTTATCCAAGTCCAGCAAACCCTCTGTTGCAAATTTACGCAGAGATATTTTAAGAGCTAAGTAACCACCTCTAAAGGTACTGATTCCAAATTAGGGCAGTTCATACCCTGGCTTACAATCCTGGAGGCATTGGTTTTTTTGTTCGTTTGTTTGTTTTTTCATCATCAGCTGCAAATAGTAATTCACTTCTCCTAGGGTGAAACTTAGAGTTAACTCATAGGAGCAGATCGCCATCTTCATAATGAAGAATTTCAATTACAAATTACAATGTAGGAAATGCAGTGGAGGCTCAGAGAAGAGTCCAACTCTTCCCTGCCTTTGCGCATCCGCAAGTGCTGTTCCTCTTATCTGGAATAGTGGGTTTTTCACTTTTTACCTGGATAACTTTCACCTAATATTTTCCATCTCAGATTAGAGAGTGGCTATTTAAAACAAGCCCTTCTTTGATGAGTTACATAAATTAGGTTGCTACTGCCCTTTCCCTGAGGGACCTGCCCTTTCACCTCACAGTGTTTGTCACCAATTGCCATTGTGTATTGGCTCAGGTATTTATATATACCTTATTTTACTCCCTCCCCGATTAGCAAATCATTCCACAAGGTAAAAGAACACAACCGTGTTGTTCACTGTTGTATTCCAAGAGTGGGAGCATTAGCAAAGAGCAACGTGAACAAATGCAGTATTATAGGATATTCACCATCATTATCACTGTCATCATGGTCATCTCATCATCATGTCTGGAAAGGTATGAACAGGTACTTCCCAGGGCATTGAAATATTAGATGAGTAAAGGGACTTGGCAGGAATTCCACTGGCAAAGTCAGGATTAGAATCCATGGCTGTTAATTCTTGGGTGATTTGTTTACCACATGTTATTTCTGAGAACCAGGACTCTAGAAGCAGAAGATATCCTGAAAAATATTTAGCCTAGGGGTAGAGACTCAGGCACCTACAGAGGCCAGGCAGGTGTTCTACCTGTGTGAATCAGCCTGCACAAGACAATGGAGGGTGATGGCAAAACTGCCAGCATCTTCACCTAGAGGGAGTTCCATTCAACTCTGTCAAAACAAGATTAGTGCCGTGGACTGCTGCCCTCCACTTTACTCGTCTGTGCTAGATTCCTCCTCCCCAGTGTCTCCAGAAGCACTGCCAGATTCCCTTCCTCTCAAAGCAGCTGTTTTGTATTGGGGGTACCTCTACCATCAGCAAGACCCCTGAGGTATGCACACGGGAGGGAAGAGCTGTGAGGTGGGACTTCCTGTTCTCACGTCCCAGGCTCTGTCCTGCAAGCTAAGCAAGTCTGGTAGGAGACCCTGTGGCTTTTTGGGTACCAGTTTACCTTCCAGCCTAGGCCTCCTGGGAGATTTGTCCAGGCATACATCAAGGAGTTTGCTCAGAGGTTCCAGAGTTGAAGCATTAGTTGCAGCTCAAATATAGCAAGCATCTGGATTCCTTCATTAGACTTGCAGAAGAGGGCAAAGAAATGGCGAGGAAAGCTTTCAGCTGTGATGGAGAATGGTGGAGAGGGCTCTAGTATATTTTCTTGCTCTGACAGCATCACCTCCCTATTACCAGAGGCTTTTCAGAGGACTGCTGAGTCATCCTGACCTTTGGAAATGCTCCCGCCTCCACCTCTCTAGGCTCCAGCTCACCTCGAAGAGGCTGGCAGTTTCTCAGAGTGAAGTGGCAGTTGCGTGAGCAGAGGCAGAAGCAATGTAGCTGGAGAAAGCCAGTGTGGAAATGCCAATCTGCCTGGAAATGCCAATCTGCCTTTTTTGGAACCGGACAGCCCAAGCAGGGTACCCACATATGGCTTCAAGTTCCAGACTCACTTGTAGAGTAGCCTCTATGGGCCCTCTGGGAAGAGAAAAAGGGCAAAGTGATGGTCATGCCCTGACATAGCATCACTGCCAGCAGCATCCTCAATCACCATCATTGTCACCATACCATTATCATCACCATCATCACTGTCATGGTCACCATCATGACAATTCCATCATCACCATCACCATCAAGACCTTTTCATCGTCATCATCACCATCATCATTATTGTCATCATCACCATCTTGTCATCATAATGATCACATTATCACCATAAACTCATCATCATTGTCACCACCACCATTCCACCCTCATCACCATCATCACCATTTCGTCATCATCATTATTATCTCATCATTGTTAATATAGCTGCGGTCTTCTACATGATATGTAAGAACTAATTACTGAGTTCTTATTATGTGCACAGCACTGTGATAATCATCTTATTCCCCACCACCCTCCAAGACTTGCATTTCAGAGGTAGGGGTAATGAGACAGAGAGTGGTTTACATAATGGGCAGAAAATACATTCCCCAGTTGGAAAGTATCAAGATAGTATTCAAATCAAATGTTGCCTATCTCCAAAGTGTGTGCTCTCACTGTACATGGGATTTTTCCTTCATAGTGTTTATTACAACTGCACTTGAGGAATTATCTGTGTGGTGGCCGTCTTCCTGACCTGGTGTTAATTTCATGGTGAAGAGCATCTTGTTTACTGTACCCCCAGTATCTCATCCAGGCCTTGTGTGGAATTGGCTCTCAGTACCCACTCGTTGCTTGAGTACATTTGTGGACCATCACACTGTCTCAGTTTTAGGTAATCTTTCCAAGTTTCCAAATGTATTTCATCTTCATTGTACTTCTTTAATCCTAAGGCAGAACTAAGGAAGGCAGGATGGGAGTGGGTGGCTCCATATGACAAATGAGAGAAAGTGATGAATGTAGCTACTCCGTGACTTAGCCAGACCACCAATCTTAATTTCTGACCTGTGAGTCAATGTGATTCTAAATTTCATCAGGGTCATAAATGCTAGTGTCCTGAGGGCCCCACTGGAGAAAGGATTCACTCAAAATCCCTCAGCAAGTTAGGGCCACTGCTCTGTGCCCCTTGATCAGCCCACCATGTGGGAGCATTGTCTAGCGAAACTGTACCATTGATCACATGGAGCTGAATGTTGCTGGCAGGGCCGACCTTGAGAGACTGGCCACTCTATCTCAGCTGTTTGGCCTTTCCTTTGGGTCACTTCACATCCTTTGTCTTTTGACATCTTCTCTCCCCCTTCCCCCAAGCTTCTGGGAACTGTTGCTGGTAAGTTGCTCCACTCAGAGTACCCAGCCCCCTCCTCTCTAAGTAACTCCACCAACAGGTTCCTCTTCAGTTTCTGTTGCTCCTTATCACTGACCTCAACTTCACCTGTTGCCTTCACCCAACTGTCTCCACCAGCTTTCTACACCCTGAACCTGTAGCCTATGTTGCGATCCCTCCCAGGAATATAAACAAAGCCACTTGCCATATTTTCTTTGCCGAGGCGCTGGAGTTACAAATTCTATTCCACCATGATGAGTGTGTGATTCTGGTCATGTTTCTTTACCCCTCCAGGCCTCAGTTTCCTTATCTGCACAGTGGAGATCACAATTGTACCACTTCATAGGTTTTACTTGAGGAGTCACAGTTAATACATGGCAAGTGCTCAGGACAGTGCTAAGCACTTAGAACAAACTCACTAAATGTCTGTCTTATTCAGCTCTAATAAGTGGAGGCAAAGGGGAAGGAAGGCATGCAGCTCCCTCAAATGGCACCCAGTAGATAGCCTCCCCGTAGACACATGCACAGATTTAGATTTGGCAATGTCTCTGAATATGATGCACTTATAAAATTACTGGGAAAGATGTTAAATGTTTAGTAAATGCATGGACTGTTTATGAATTTATATTACTAGAGAATAGGGTACTGACATTGTAATGCTCTGTAAGTTTTAGAGATTTCCTTGCAACCTGGATATAATCAGATGAGATCATAGTGGATTATGGGAGAATCCCTTTTCCTCCTTAGATATCTCCCATAATATGCTTGTGCACTTACTCAGATCATGTCTCCAAAGAAGCCTGGATTTCTCACCAAAGGCACCTGCGTGCAGAGGCCAATTATTGCCCAGCAACAAGCTCTATTTAAACACAGATAACATGTGCCACTTATCTGAATGTCTTTCATCTGTTCAGCCAGTCTTCAAATTGGAGAAAGGAGTAGTATCTTGGCTGCAAATCTCATTTCATTTCCTGTCTTCTTCATTGAGCAGATTTGGCACAGATTTGCCTTTCATTTCAGGGTGGTAAAGAAAATATGGAACTGAAGACTGCACACTGTAGAAACTGGAAGAGCCACAAGCAAAGCCACCAGGACACCAGGTGGAGATCCCCACAAGCATGCCACCTCCTGCTTGGGAAATCAGGAAGCGGGTATCTCTTGGGTGGTAGGAGTACCTGGAAAACAAACCTCTCTTTGGAAGGTCCCTAAAGAAGCCACCAGCAACACCATGATCCTCCTCCTGCCTCCTAAACTGACCATGATGCCTCAGCCTAGACGGCCTTTGATGAGACAGCTGGAGCCTTGAAGTTAACTCCCATGATTTTAGCAAGTTTTCATCTTCCCCAGCCTCTGCCAGCTTTGGGTCCACAGGTCAAATCCAGTTTTCACAAGCACTTACAGAGCTTTCCTGGGGTATTTCCCTAGCTTGGTGCTTGGGACACAGAAAGATTAGGCCTGGACACTAGTTTCAGCCTTTGATGCAAGATATGAACACAGATAAATATAATACAGGCAGTGTCATGTAGACACCATGGGAAGGGTATAAACAAAGATGTGTCTTCCCTGTGCCTGGCACAGGGTCTGGAACACGGTATACTCTCAATAAAACTGTAATGAATAAAGAATGAATAAGTGCTTTGATGAGTGAGTGAATGAATGAAATCGAGTGAGCAAGCAAATCCACTGAACACCGTAATTCACCGTAAGAGTAGGAAATCCTTCAAGAATGAAGAGGTCAGCAGTCCCAGCAGTCCTTATGCCATGCCTGGTGTTAGAGCAAGGTTGGATTGAAGCCCTGTGTGCTGTGGTCTCAGTGTACTTGGACAGAGGCATCAGCTTGCAGGAAAGCTCACAGTGCCCAGCACATCAGTCTTAAAAAAGTTGCCCTATGCTTTCTTTGACATGTCTGTAAAAACAAAGACTAGAGTATGTAAGAAAATACGGTAATAGTGCTGTAGGTGATAGGGGAGAATACAGCCCTATCTCATGATGAAGAAGTATATATAATCTCTGCTCTACTTATGACTGTACGTACTTCAGAACTATTGAAACACATTTATTATAAAATACTATGAGATTGAAACTTTGTAGTTCAGCAGTTAAAAACCCAAATGCCTACAGGGATTGGCAAGTATTTCAAATGAAAGGCATGACTAGGGCAAGACAATAGGGAGTAGTGAGGCTTGAAGGGAACTGGCAAACTCTAATTTCTCTAAAGAAAGCAATCACTGCTTCTACTATTTGACGCTGAGTGGAGATGATAATTTATCAGATCTTATTTGTCACAAGAGGGGGAATCTGGATTTTTCTGTTAACTTACTCCATTTTCTGTCATACCTTGTGAACCCAACAAAACACATTCATAGGCCAAATTTTGCCCGTGGACTGTCTCTTGGCCACCCTCGCTCTCCTTATTGCCCTTTCTACTCTGGCACCACACCTGAGGAGAGAATTTGGGAAATTTGATGGTGGTTTGGGTAATGAGAATGGGGAATGACGCTCCTTGCAAAAAAAAAATCAGTGGATGGGGAGAGAGTTGGATTTCAGGGGGAAGGGGAGATGAAGGCATGGTGCCTCGTGAAGAAGATATGATGCTGAAGAAAGAGAGAGGCTCATGGCTTGGGTTTGAGCTAGAGGCAATCAAATGAGTTTAGGGAGTGTTAGAAAGATGGTAAGGGATCATCCTCCATCCAAATTTACAGAAAACTGATGATGAGCAACGGTGGATATGAGATTGGCAGGGAACAGGGCAATGATTGATGGATTGATGCCCAGTGGAACTAGGAGGTTACTGCCAAGGACACATGAAAAGAGTTTTGCTTCACAAGCAGAAAGAACAGTTCTCCTCCAAGTCTGAAAAGAGGAGGAATAGGAAGAAAGAGCTGTGTGGAAAAGTGGGGATGTTTCTGTGCATGCAAAATTATCCCCTTTATTAGAGAAAATACAATGACTCATGAGAGTTATTTTTGCCTGGTGAAAACTGCATGGTTGCCTGAGAGTTTTGTATAGGCATTTGTCAGGTTGATTAGAGGTGGATATGCTCTGAATGTCTCTTTTTCCACAGGTTTCTAAGATTAGAGAGATGGGAAGCTCGTAGCTGACATAGAACCTTAACCTCTTCAAGTTCAACAGTGACTAGATAGGTTTATGACAGAGAAACCAGGTCTGTGTTAAACCCACAGAGGAATGGACAGTTGTGCATGTTTTCATTCATTCACTTGTTTATTCAATCATTCACGTATTTTTCACTGACTCATTCATTCGTTCAGTTATCAGATTGCATTGCTAGGACCTGAGGGAAAAGAAGCCACTCACAGATGACAGGGCCATAAGACCTACATGTGTATGATTGTGACGCAAGGTAGAATGTCCATGGGTCTGGCAGGAGTGAGCTAGATGAAGAGCTCAGAAGTCAAGAGGAGAAGGCCTAGAAAGAGGAGACATTTGACTTGAGCCCCTTGAGATGGAGAAAACGTGCCTTCAGCTGCATAAATGAAACTCCTTATCTAACTTTCAGGTTGAAAAAGATTGAACATGACAGGCCTCCAGTACATACCTCTTCCATTGAGGTTTGTGAATGACTCCTGCCTGTGGGCTAGTCACGCATGAATGCTGAACACAACAGGAGACCTGTCCTCAGTATTGACGCTTTGGCTCCTGGCTGGCATAGGTTTCTCTCCCTCTCTTTCTCCTTCCAGACCAGAACTGTCCAGTAGAACTTTCTGTGATGATGGAAATCCTCCATATCTATACTATCTAATATTGTAGCCACTAACCACATGGGATTACTGAGCACTTGATGTGTCTTTCCTGTGACTGAGGAACCAAATATTAAATGTGATTTAGCTGCAAGTCATTTGAATTTAGATGAATGATCACATGTAGCTAGTGACAAGTACATCAGAGAACTCCTTGTGGTATCCAGCTCAGTTCCTAGCTCTTAGCAAGTACTCTCAACATACTTGAGATGAAGGAAACTGCTTGTTCCTACTTAAATTCTAGGCTGCTCTTTAAGAAGAGTTTATTTCTTTTTAAATTTATTTTATTTTATTTTACTTTAAGTTCTGGGATATATGTGCAGAAAGTGCAGGTTTGTTACATAGGTATACATGTGCCACGGTGGTTTGTTGCACCTATCAACCTGTCATCTAGGTTTTAAACCCTGCATGCTTTAGCTGTTTGTCCTAATGCGCTCCTTCCTCTTGCCTCCAACCCCCGACGGGCCTGCGTGTTTGATGATCCCCTCCCTGTGTTCATGTGTTCTCATTGTTCAACTCCCACTTATGAGTGAGAACATGCAGTGTTTGGTTTCTATTCTTGTGTTGGTTTGCTGAGAATGATGACTTGCAGCTTCATCCATGTCCCTGCAAAGGACATGAACTCATTCTTTTTTATGGCTGCATAGTATTCCATGGTGTATATGTGCCACATTTTCTTTATCCAGTCTATCATTGATGGGCATTTGGGTTGGTTCCAAGTCTTTGCTATTGAGAACAGTGCTGCAATAAACATACATGTGCATGTGTCTTTATAGTAGAATGATTTACAATCCTTTGGGTATATACCCAGTAATGAGATTGCTGGGTCAAATAGTATTTCTGGTTCTAGATCCTCGAGCAGTCACTACACTGTCTTTCACAATGGTTGAACCCATTTACACTCCTACCAACAATGTAAAAGCATTCCTATTTCTCGACAGCCTCATCAGCATCTGTTGTCTCCTGACGTTTTAATAATCACCATTCTAAATGGCATGAGATGGCATCTCATTGTGGTTTTGATTTGCATTTCTCTAATGACCAGTGGTGATTAGTTTTTTTTTTTTTTCATATGTTTGTTGGCTGCATTCAGAAGAGTAAATTTCTTTACAGAGAAGGCCTTTGTGTTGCTGGATGTCTTCATAGGTTTGGGTCTACATGTCTTCCAGTAAAAGCTACTCCATCTCTATTCCCATGGTCTGGGTGTTGCCAGGAATCCGGGCTTTTGGGAATGAGGAAGCTAATCTTTCTAATAGCAGAAAAATGTGGACTTCATGGTGATGGCAAAACACTGGGAGGTGTAAACAGAGTGGAGGCAGGAAATGCGGGCTATTTGCTTGTCATGTAAGCCCTTTCCAGGCTGGAGCGCAGTGGCGCCATCTCAGCCCACTGCAATCTCTGCCTCCTGGGTTCAAGCAATTCTCGTGTCTCAGCCTCCTGAGTAGCTGGGATTATAGGCATCTACCACCACACCCAGCTAATTTAAAAAATATTTTTAGTAGAGATGGAGTTTCACCCCTGCCCCATCTTAAGGATCCAAACTCATAAAATGTTTAGCGTGAGTGCATTTTTCTTTTTTTAAAGAAACCAGTGAAGAAGCTGACCATGGTACCTGGTGGTAAATTGCCAAACAGAGACTTCACCCAGCAAGGAAGCCTTGGGGATACAGAGGTGTCTGAGCGAACTCATTGCATTCCTAGGCATTTTGAATTGGCAGAGGACAAACTTGTATAATTTAGATTTTTGAAGGGTGAGAGAGTCCTCTAGATTGCCCAATTCAAGTTGGAATGAATGAATAAATGAGTAAATGGATGAATGAACAAAAGAAGTTAGAAATAATATATAACACAGATTCTTATTTTTAACAAAACTTACAATTTCTTATCTGGAAGGGCCCTGCTCCTGGCTTTGTTCCAGCCACCGCTTTGTTCAGAGGAGAGGCCTCAGGCCCAGAGAGGGGAACAGACTGACCTGAGGCCACAAAGCTGCTTGATGAATGGTAGAACAAGAACTCAATTCCAATTCCCATGCCATCTTATCCCAAGCACTTTTACAATGCGGGAAGAAGCAGTTTTTAGTATGCATGCAGCTTCTTTAATGGTTTTGCCCTGTGGTATCTCCTCATTCTCAACACTGGTTTCTCCTGAGTGAGACCAAGCTAGCTGCCCTATCCCTACCCCTGGCCCATGTTACACAAGCCCCAGTAAGAGAAGCTTCCTTGAGGAGGTGATGGAGGTCTTAAAGTTCACATATCCATGAGGCCTCAGCATCCCTTCTTCTTGAACCATTGCTCACCCTGAAGACCAGTTTCCTGCCTGACTGTTCTGCTAGAACAGTTTTCAAAAACTGAGTCTGCTAGCTCAGTTTTTTCCGTGTCAACATCCCCTCAACAAGAAAGGGCATTTGCTGACAAACAATCGGTGTGCTCCTGAGAGCAGAGATGGGAATTCTGGACTGGCGGGTGCCATTGGCGGGTGATGCTACCGAGTGTTCTCACCCCCGCGGCTTCCCTTGGAGCACCACTGTCAAACCACCAACTTCCAAAGAGCCATGATCAAAACAACAGTGATGATATTGAAATGAACAGCACATGTGTGTCACGTACTCTTCTAAATGCGATCATATAGTAATTACTTACCCTGTGCCTCTCTGAGGTCAGTATCACAATCACCTGCACTTTATTATCCCTCAAAGAGGACATGGAGCTTGTCCAGGCTCACATAGGTAGGAAATGGCAGAGCTCAGGAGTCCAACCATTTAAATCCCAACAGTTGGACTCCTGAGTCTGGGCTCGCAGCCACTCCCCTGTGCAGGAGGACCACTGGGAAGTCACACTGGGGTATTCAATTTCAGTTCTGCCTTTACACATTTATGTGTGACCTTGGGGCCATGCCTACGCCTCCTCACCTCCAGGGCCCTCCTAGGTATGCTAATACTCTCACAGGGTCATTATGAGAATAAAATGGATGATACCTACAAAGCTCCCCACTGTACTCTGCCCAGTATCTGAAAGTCCTCAACAAATCCAAAAAGAAAGGTATAGAAGCCATTTATTTCTCCAGACTTTTGACCATCTGAGATTTGCCCCTAAATTTTCCCTCCTAGCCAGCGCATCTCTGTGTGGCCCCAAAATGGTTCCTATCTTTGCTATGTTGAATTGATCTGGAAAAATATTTAGATGATAAGAATATCATGTGCATTTATGATGTTCCTCTCTTGGCAAGTGGTTTGCAAAGCTCATTTCTATACTGCCAAACTTCAGAGTTCAGTCTTACAGCATAGAATCAACCCCCAAAAGATTGGGGCAATATGCATTGAGTATTTATTATCCAGGCATGGATCAAGGCATGTTGATTTTTATTCTCACATTGAGTGCAAATGCATTTTCATGTAGCAATGGTGTATGAATTGTGATTTTTAAACTACAATGTCAGCGGGTTTTGGGGGTCTGATACTTCATTTATTTATTTTTTTTTATTATATTTTAAGTCCTGGGGTACATGTGCAGATTGTGCAGGTTTGTTACATAGGTATACACGTGCCATGGTGGTGGTTTGCTGCATCTATCACCCTGTCATCTACATTAGGTATTTCTCCTAATGCTATCCCTCCCCAATCCCGCAATCCCCCAATCCCTGCTATTCCTCTTCTAGCCCCCAACCCCCCAGGCCCCAGTGTGTGATGTTCCCCTCCCTGTGTCGGTGTGTTCTCATTGGTCAACACCCACTTATGAGTGAGAACATGTGGTGTTTGGTTTTCTGTTCTTTGTCAGTTTGCTGAGAATGATGGTTTCCAGCTTCGTTCATGTCCCTACAAAGGACATGAACTCATCCTTTTTATGGCTGCATAGTATTCCATGGTGTATATGTGCCACATTTTCTTTATCCAGTCTATCACTGATGGACATTTGGATTGGTTCCAAGTCATTGCTGTAGTGAACAGTGAGGACGTCTTTTATACCTGTGAATGCCATGTCTGTAGAAATGTTTCCTGAGGTCCAAACTGTTAATCAATGTGTGATTAACAACAGGTAATGTTGTTACCAAGCCTTCTTCATTCAGACATTCACATGGTGGGTGCTGACTCTAATGTTTTTTTGTTTTGTTTTGTTTTTTGACAGAGTCATGCTCTGTCACCCAGGCTGGAGTCCAGTGATATGATCACAATTATGGCTCGCTGCAATCTCAACCTCTGGGGCTCAAGCAATCCTCCCACCTTAGCCCCTTGAGAGGCTGGGACTACGGGCACTCACCACCATGACTGGCTAACTTTTTAAATTTTTATAGAGACTAGGTTTATTGCTTTCATTTTGTTGCTTAAGCTGGAATCGAACTTCTGGGCTCAAGAGATGCTATTCTCCTGCCTTGGCCTCCCAAAGTGCTGAGATTACAGGCATAAGCTGCCAAGCCCGGCCTTACAGTTCTTGACTTGAGAAACCATTATGCCTCAGGATGTTCCATGGACAGGTTTCTGGGGTATCCATTCCTCTGGAATTACATGTAGGTGTCATGGCCAACTTTAGCCAATAAGGAGCCTACATACAAATTAGAAAAAGGTGGCACCCAACACTTTTAGAAGGAAAACAATGCAAAAAGGACCTCCTCTCTGGGCAGACCTGTTACCACAATGGACCTTTTCCTCTTGGCTTTTCTCTCTAGGACTCAGTGCTTGCTGAACGGAATGAGGGCTGGAGTCTAGATTCCTGTAGAGGCCCTTTGAACAGGTACCCTTATGCAGTACACAACCTGAACAGTCCTACAAGATGGCCTGTGAATTATTGCCTATACCTATGATCATTTTAGAGTGAGGGAGCTATGTGTTATGTTGGAAGTCTCTGATCCAAAAAAGGTTTAATAGGCACCGGTGCATTATAGGATGATGGGTGCCCAATATAGAGAATAATTATGAGGAGGGAGAGGGAGCGAGCACTGTAAACTGCTGCTGGGAAGGATTGTATGACACTGCAAGGGATAGGGGGACTTGGCTAGCAAGAGAGGAAGGGGTTGGTGCAATGCTTAAGCACGTGGATCCCAAAGGCAGGCTCCGTGGCTTCAGATGCCCATTACTCATCTTATGGGCCTTATAACACCGCCGTGCCTCTTATCATTTGTGCTCACCTATTCTTTGTCTGGAGCTCCACGAATATTATCCTCCAACCCTCCCTCCCCCATCATACAGGTACTTTCTACAGAAAGGGACACAGAAACCCTAGGAGAGTAAGTCACTACAGCAGGCCTTGTGTTTGGACATGGGATAGAGCCACCCTTTGAAAGCAGATCTCTGGCTTGGAAGGTGTTGGGTGGTGTGTGGCCCACCCCATGAGGGTCCCCAGATGTGGAGGTGGAGGCACAGCTGGGGGCCATGCTGATGATGCAAGGGAGGCCCCTGTGACTTGCCTCTGGAAACCCTGCTGGCATTGGTGGGGGTAGGTCCCTGCATGCTCAGCCCTAGACCCTCCCCATGGGAATACACAGTCAGGTGGGAGAGGCAAGAAAACAGGACACCTCTGCCTCCCAAAGTGCTGAGATTACAGGTGTGAGTCAGCACACCCAGCCACAACTTTGACATTTTTCTAATAGTAAGAACATTGGAAACAACCTAAATGCCCAATATGGGAAGATGTAAATCAACTACACCTGTTTCTGTCACTGTATCATAGATGCCTTGATGACTTCTGAGATGGTACATGCCCTAGATGGAATATTATGTAGTCCTGTTAAAACTTGTTTCATGGCCAAGTGCAGTGGCACACAAGCTTTGGGAGGCTGAGGTGGGTGGGTCACTTGAGGTCAGGAGTTCGAGACCAGCCTGGTCAACATTATGAAACCCTGTCTCTACTAAAGAAAATTAGCTGAGTGTCACGGTGTGTGACTGTAATCCCAGCTACTTGGGAGGCTAAGGCAGGACAATCCCTTGAACTTGGGAAGCGGAGGTTGCAGTGAGCTGAGATTGTGCCATTGTACTCCAGCCTTGGCAACAGAGCAAGACTCCATCTCAAAAACAAAAAACAGAAAACTTGTTTCGTGTAGAGTTCACAGTAGCATAGGACAAAGTTTATGTTACTATGTTTAGGAAAAAAAAAGAAAATCAGGGCACACAAGAGAATATATAGTATCATGCAACCACCCCAAATATAAGAAATCCATGGGTCAAAAATTTGTAAAATACTAAAGATGGTTGGTTTTGGGTGATGGGACTTTGAGTAATACATCAATTTTTCTTTCTTCGTTGTATTTCCATTTTTCACGTTGTAGTGAGAAGGGATTATGTTTATAAAGGGAATCAGCTTCCTTAAAATGCTGACTCCTAGCTTTCCTAAGACCCTTTCCCCTGAGTTTGCATTTATATGGGACAGCATCTTACTAATGAAATATTTATAAGGCCAGGAAGTATGGGAATGTTTTAAATATTTTAACCTAGGCTCATTTTCTCTGTTGTTTTCTCTTTGCTCTCTCTCTGTCTCTGTCTCTCTCTCTCTGTCTCTTTATTGCTGAACTTTCTTACCACTGATGTCCTGACACTTGGACCTGCAAGGCTTAGGGTGATTGGTAAGGCTTACCTTGCCTTGGGCCAAGACGAATTGCCCAGGCTTTATCTTGAAGGTCACTGAAGCTTTCTTACAAAGTGCACATACCCAGAGAGATGGCACTGAGGATGCCATGGAACCCTGTCTACTAAAAAGCAGGCCCTCTGTTCCTTTGTTCATTAACTTTCCATCTGTCCATCCATCCATCCCTCCATCCATTTATCCATCCATCCTCTCACTATGAACAAGTATTGTGGATTCAAAGATGAACCATGGGTCCTTCCTAGCACTCAAGACACTTAGAGTTACAGGAGCAAACCCACAAACACATCATGATGGCACAGTGATGCAATGAAGAGAGGTGAGTGCCGCAGGAAGGACAGGTTCTGCACCAGGGAAGGGTCCAGCTAGGCTGAGGGGGCAGGCTCCTGAAAAAGGATTGGGCCAGATAAGGAAGAGGAAGGGAATTTCAGGTGCAGGGCACATCTTCAGCAAAGCTTTGCTAGCCAGAAACAAGATAGCTCAGTTGGTTTGACATTATGGGAAAATAAGTGGGATATTGTATTGGGAGGAAGCACAAGGACAGAGAAGGATTTGAGAACCAGTTAGGAAAGTGTGGCCAGGAGTGAAGAACACTGAGAATGGTGAACCCACTGTTAGATTACCAATTTTCCACACCTGAAAGACTATCATGTGGCAAAGGAATTGATTGATTATCTCTGTGTGTTTCTGGCAGATAGAACTCGTGCTCAGGGTTAGAGGTGGCACAGTTTGCATGTCAGAGCTGTCCTACTGTGCAGCAGATGCCTTCCGCAGGAGCTTAATGTCTAATGCATTTCTAGCTAGCCTCTGATAGCAGCATGGCTTATCTGGGTGCCTCTGGCTCAGAGTCTCTTAATATGTTGCTGCCAAGCTATTGCTGGAGCTGTAGTCTCATCTGTGAGCTGGAGTGGGGAGGAAAGGTCTGCTTCCAGGCTCACTCATGTGGTTTTCAGTTGGCCTTGGCCCCTCCCTACAGGCACCTTTCCATGTGCTGCCTCATGACATGCGAGCTGGCTTCCCCGCTGGCTAGTGACCCAAGCAAGAGTGGGAGAGAGTGTGCAAGGAGGCCCCCAAGGACGTCAAAGTCTTTTCATATCCTAATCCCAGAAGTGACATCCCATCACTCTGTTTTACTCTATGCATTAGAAGCAAGGCACTAAATCCAGATCACAGTCAAGGGGAGGGAATTGCACAAAAATATGACTATCAGGAGGCAGGCATGATCAGAGCATTTTAAAGACTGCTGACCACTGCCTACCACAAAAATTCTGACTGGCATGCCCTGATGACTCAGCTCTCTTGAGACTTCTGGACTGCTTCAGAGTTCTGCAGTCATGCCTCATCTTCAGCCTTTGCAAGACAGATTCTCAGTGCTGTAAATGAAGTAGCCCGTTAAGGAATCTCTTCCTCTCCCACAGCAGCAATGAGTATAATATTTATGTCATATTTGCCTGTTTACTTGTTTATATCCCATTATACTATGCTGTGTCTCCTTTACAATGCTAAATTCCCAGTGGACACAGTTCCTTCAGTGTGGTGGGTGCTCAATTGATATTTTTTGAGAGAAGAAGGAGCAGAAGGAGGAGGTAGAGAATAGAGAAGAGAGGAAGGGAACAGGGAGGGGAGGAAGCAGCAATCACAGCTGCCCAGGCTATTACTATTTCCAGTCTGTTTGAGAGATGTGAACAGATACCAGATGTTAATCCCTGGATGTTGTTTTTTTCCAAACCAGAGGCCCCATGGGTGGCCATATGGGGGGCACCCCTGAGTCTCAGCTGGGGTCCCTGCAGGTGAGACTGAGTCAGCCCTCAAAGGTGATCCTCCTGGAGGCTGAGACCCTGACTGAGGCTACCTCTGACTTTCTAAGTTAAAAGCATGAGTTTCATAAGCAGACAGCCTGGGATTGAATCTCACGGCCTTTACTATGAGCTCTGTGACTTTGGGAAACACTAGACTTTCAAGTTCCTCTTCTTCAGTGTGCAGAGATAGCAGTTATCACAGGGTTGTCCTGGGGTTAGATGGATTTCTCCAGGTGAAAGGCACAGGACAGTGCCTGGTTCCTAGAAGGTGCTTCACAAGTGTTAGCAATAGTGCTTCTCGTGTTCCCCTGGTGGGCACAGCACCCAGCCACCCAAGGGGACTGGAAGCCAGGAAAAGTAGAACAGGTGGGGACATTCAGGTTCATGGCTTGTCAGAAGCCACCCCAGTGGCCACAGCCTTTATCACTGTGATGTGCTGATCATGGACAAGATACAGGGCAGGAAAGATGTGTCTGTCAGACCCAGCGGCTTCCACCAACTTCCAGGGCTCTCAGTTCTGGGACACACAACTGACAGACCGCACAGTGTGGCCTGGGAAAGCCACCGGGGCTGAAGTGGCCCAGCAGCTGCTGCATCTTCCTCCCGCTGCGGGTGTGTATTGCTATCATCTTATATAAGCCTTACAGAGTGTCGACACGCAAGTCTCTGGCTGCAGAAAATCAGGGACTAGGGAACTCCCACTTACTCCCCCAGCTCCTAATGTTTTGCCTCTGGGGTCTCAAGATTTTGAAAAAGAACCCCTTGCATTTGGAGGACATGGTGAGTTTTTGCTGACATGTCCATCTGCCACTTCTGAGACAAACCCAGGAGTAGAGGGCAAAGCCACAGACTAGAGTCCCTCAAATGGCAAAAGGCGCTAGGTGTCGAGAGGAGGGCAGTGTGCCTGACAGCCCCCAGTGCGAGCACTTAGCACAGCTGCAGGAGGGAGATAGATCCCTGGAGGTTTTCCTCAAACAAACGGCATTTAAAGTAAGACCTGGTGCAGGCAATATTCATTACCTGAGATGGCCGTAATAAAGTACCACAAATCTGGTGTCTGAAAGCAACAGGAATTTATTTTGTCCCAGTTCTGAAGGCCAGAAGTCCCAAATCCATCAGGGTCTTTCTCACTCTCAGAGCTCTAGGGGGACAACCCATTCCTTGCCTCTTATGGGTTCTTGTGCCTGTCCCAGCATTCCTGGGCTTGTGGCCACATCACTCCAGTCTCCACTCCATCTTCACCTTACCTTTCTATCTGTGTATCTATGCTCCGGATGTGTCTTACACCCCCACCCCCAGATAATCCAGATGATCTCTTCATCTGAAGATCCTTAGCTATAATATATCTGAAAAGATCCTTTTTCCAAATATCTCATTTATAGTCTTCAGGGTGTAGATGTATATTTTGGGGACCACCATTCAGCTAACTACCCAGGTCCACCATACACAGCTGCACAGAGTGTGCACGGAACAACTCCAGGGGGCCTAATTCATGAGTTGCAAGGGCATACCTTGAACAGCCGTGTGGGGTAGTCCTGAGGATGAGGGCAGTTCCCTGTCTTCTCAGGCTTCGGCAGTCAAGCTGCTGTCCTTGTCCTCTAGAGTTTGGGGAGTACTGTGTCAAAGCTAGAGAGAGAACGAGAGCAGATCTGGGAGGGGCTGAGTGGCAGCCTGTTGGTGATACAATGCCGTGGAAGGCTTTCTGGCAGAGGCTTGTCACAGTTAGAGCTCCCTGGGGGTGCCTTGGGATGTGGGAAGGACCAGAGCTACACCGGCCACTGTCATATGTTGTGATGGGAGCTGACAAGGTGTGCATGGCCTCTGAATTCCAGAAAGACGTGTCACCCTTGATGGCAACAAAGGTTTATTTCAAGAGAATCTCAGAATCTAGTATCCTTTTCTACTAGCAGACGTTTTGCTGTCTATACAGAATTAGAAATCCTTCCAGGACTTGGTTGGCGCTGCACATTCAGCACTGGAGGATTCTAGGCATTTAAGTGTTTTCTGTTACATCACCCTGTTACCTGGGTTGCAGCACATGGTAGGGCTGGTGGAGGAGGTGAGTGGGGGCTGAACAGCACATGGGGCTGCCTCAGCCAGGAGGAAGGCACGCTGTCTTCTCGTTTATATGGAGACATCTTAGGGCTTGCAAAGGTCCTGCCTATTGCCCTGTTTTCATGCTCTGCAGAGCTCCTGGTGTTACCTGCTACTTGCTTGTTTGGGTACTGTCTTCCTCCCTCCATGAGAAATTCCATAAAGTCAGTGTTCTTGTTTACTGGAGTTCAATCCTCTTTCTCCAACGCCCAGAAATTGCCTAGCACTTAGTAGGCACTCTGCACGTACCTGCTGAACGTGGCAATGAAGAGCTTAGTAACTGAATGGGCGGGTGGGGATGTGACAGCAGATTTACATTACCAGGAGGTCTCTCTGGCTGTGGCCTGAGAATACTTTGTGGAGATATGTTGTGAGGCATGTGACTCCTTAGGAAGTGTCGCAGTGACTCAGGAGAGAGGATGTGGCCTAGGAAGGAGCAGGTAAACATGAGAAAGAGAAGTGAGAGGGCACTTTTAGGAACCGGGAACTACAACACCTAGAGACGAAGAAGGAGCTCGAGTTGAGGGGAAGAGGAGAGATACAGAATACTGTAAAAAATGGTATTTATTGAACGTTTACTCTGTACCAGGCACTGTTCTATGTACTTACTGTAGTATATAGAATAAGTATACTTATTGTTCTATCTACCTAGTCATGTATTAACTCTCTAGGTGTCACTGCAAGACTTGAGGTGGGGAGTATAGTTTTCTCTGCCCTACAGATAAGGAAATTGTGGTGTGGGAGACTTTAAATCACTTGCTTAAGTTCAAGTAACGTGGGCGTATTCACCTAGCTGTCCAGAGTCAGGGTCAGGTGGAACTCAGGGGATCATTCCTTGAGCACATACCTATGGCCACCTCACCATCTTGTCCCTCTAATTATGAGGCTGGCCTGGCCTATCGAAGGTGAAGGATTTGGTTCTCCTTTATATAGGGTCAGTCCAGTTGCCCCTCTATCCCCACTCTTAGGCAGCATGACTGTGACACTGGGGGTGCTGTTGTCCCCTGCAGCAGGGAGCCTGGTTAGACTGAGTGGGGTGCGGTGAGTTGGGAAGTGTGCAGGCAATGGGTCCTGAGGGCCAGCTGATGGGAAGCCCAGGCCTATGTCACTCTCCCATTCCTGAGTGTTTGCCTTGATGCTGTTGGCTCCTTCTCCAAACCATCGGGGTTCAGTACCTTCCCTCTCTGGTTCAGGTGAACATGGCACAGCCCAGCCATTCTGTGTGAGTGCAGAGAGCAGGCATCCTGCTCACCCATGCCCCCATGCTGGCTCTGGGGTCGGTGGGACATGGTGCTTGTGGGATAGAGTCTGGAGGTGCTCCAGGCCCTAGATCCCACAGAGATGCCTTCTCCTAATTTCTGTGAGTGGGGAGCTGTAGTACAAGTACAGGTGGGGCCCTCTGCACCCCAGGTTGCCCTTTTCCTGCCCACGCCATGAGGGCTCCATGCACATGCCTGCTGTGAACCCCTGGCCCATAGATCTAAGCTCCTTTCATCCCCCATAAAACAGCCCCCGGGGTTTCCCCTTAGGCCTCCTTGTGCTCCTACAGGTCCTAGGTTTTTCTAGGAACAGAGAACACGATGAAACCCATGGAGCCCAGCAGGTGCTTGGGGTGTCAGGCAGGGAATTGCATGGTCCTGGGTGCTCAGTTGTGGGACAGCAGGGGGCACATGGGCTCCAAGTAGGCACATCCCCTTCACCTGTGCAGATGGGCACGGCTGAATGAGGGTCCTAGTGGAACCCCAGAAGCTAGAGCTAGGACAGGATCCTGAGTACCCAGACTCAAGGGCCATCCTCTGATACCTATAGATCTGGGATCAAACCCTGTTACCATGTCGTTTGAGGCAGGGTACTTGAAATCTCTGAGCCTCAGTTTTTTTCATCTGTACAATAGGAATAATGATATCACCTAACTTCATAGGGACGCTATGGGAATTCAAAGAAATAAAGTCAGAAAGGTCTTAGAGTGCCTGATCTTAGCGTGCTTTCCTCAGCCCCTATTAGCTCTTTCTGTTTTCTGTTTTCTCTGGTTGCATGTTTCTTCTCATACATGAGATCCTGCGTGTGTTAAAGGCTATAAAACAAGGACCAAATTTGTCAAATTAACCTCTGATTTTTCAGCACCTGCCTCCATGCCTTGCACATAGTCAGAATCAACTATTTACTGACTCTCTAGGCTCTAGGGTATAGCAATGAATAAAACAGTCAAGCCTCCTTTGTCTTGGTAGTTTTATTTCAGCAAAGGGGATTAACGAAAGAGCAGTAAATATAGAATATGGTTGGAGGCTGGAGGTGTTAGGGTGGAAAATAAAACAGAGAAAGAGGACTGACAGTTGCTGTTTTAGGTGAGTTGGTTGGGGAAGTTTCTTTGATAAGGCAAAGGAGTAAATGAATGAATGAATGAATGAGTGGATATCTCGGTCCCTCTGTGCTGCTATAACAAAATACCTGGGACTGAGTAATTTATAAAGAACATAGCTTTATTTCTCATGGTTCTAGAGGCTGGAAGCCCAAGTCAAGTCATGGGTAGGATTGGTGCCTTGTGAAGGCTAGGCTCTTCTTGCAAGATTGTGCCTTGTTGTTGAGTCCTCTGGAGCGAAGGAGCACTGTGTCCTTACGGGGCAGTGGGGATGGAAGAGATCAAGAGATAGTTACCTTCAACCTTGAGCCCTTTAATCAGGGTATTAATCCAATTCAAGAGGGTGGAAACTTCATGACACAATCACTCCTTAATACATTGCATTAGGGCTTAAATTTCAACATGAACTTTGGTGGAGACACATTCAAATCGTAGCAGTGGATGAGGGAGTGAATATTAACTGCCTGGGGGCAGGGACTGGATCTTTCCTTCTCTTGCACAGTGCCTAACACACAATGGACACTCAAAAGATTTGTCTGATAGATGAAGTTTCAGGCTTTGGCCAAGAGTCAGAATCTCCACCAGCCCTGCTAGTGGTGGCCTTGGAACCCTGCCTGATGACCTCCAGGCACGGGAACCCTATGCCTTTATTTGGAAGCCTCTGTCCTTATTGAGGAAGGTTTACAAAGTTGTTTTGTATGTCACACCACCTCCTGCACTCTTGGTATTTCCTCCTTCTGCCATGACACAGCTGGAGCCCTCAGCACCAGCTTCACCACATTGTCTTTGGGTTTTTGCTTCAATGCCCCCAGAGACAGGAAGCTTAAAGTAATGCACATTTCAACCTCCTGCTGAGACATGTGTCTCTGCTACTTCCATTCAGGGTGGCCAGTTGCCTCCCACAAAGCCCAGCAAATGTTGTCCCTTTTACATGGGACATATGAAGGAAAGGTTGTTCTTTCAGAATTTTCTCTTCTCTGACTTAAATAGTCTCAGTTCTGTATTTGACTACCATTTTTTGCCTTTCATGATCCTGTTCTCTTCAGTTGAGATCCCAGAATCAGACACATCCACTTGGGTGCCGTAGTGGGAGCAGAAGCTAGATGTCCAATGCATCCAGTGGCATTAGTTTGCTAGGGCTGCCATAACAAAGTACTACACACTGGGTGAGTTCAACATGGAAAAGTATTTTCCCACAGTTTTGAAGGCTAAAATTCCCAGATTAAGGGTGTCAACAGGGTGGTTTTTCTGGGTTCTCTCTCCTTGCCTTGTAGATGGCTATCTTTTCCCTGTGTCTTCACATTTCCTTTCCTCTGTTTATGTCTGTGTTCAAATATCTTCTTACAAGGACACCAGTCTTATGGGAGCAGGTCACCCTAATGAACTCATTTTAACTTAATGACGTCTTTAGAAACCCTATCTCTAGATACAGTCACATTCTGAGGTCCCGGGGGTTAGGACTTCAACATATTAATTTGAGGGGGCACCATTCAGCGCATGACACCAGACAGTCATCTCTTTTCTCAGGAGCAGAGCAGAGGCCCAGAAATGGAAAGGTCTTAACCAGTGTCCCAAGTCTATATTTGACCCTGGACAGATCCCAGCTCTCTTGACCCCCAGCACACTTCACTCCCCTGTATCCATTGAGTCCAACGTTTTATGAAATCCATCTGCAGCTCTCACAGTTAGGTGGTTTTCTTTCCTTTTATTGACTGACTGACTGTCCCCATCTGCACCTCCAGGACCCCAGGACAAGGCTCAAGAAAGCCTGTCACCATGTGGGCATCAGCTGTGCCCACTCCTGGGCTTCTACCGAGCTGTGTTGTGTGGCAATCCTGGAAACAGTGGGAATGTGGCCAGGGAACATGCTGCCCTGATTTATTTTTTCTAAAAAAAAAAAAAAAAACTAACTAGGACAGTGAATACAAAATTATTCTGGGTTTGTTCAGCCTCTAACTGGCAAGCCTCTAACTTTGCTTCACACAAAATTAAATAACAAGTGGAACTCAGTGGAGCTCAGTTGCAGGAAAGCTCAGGAAGGCAGCACATTATGATGGCAACTGCTGGGCTCTGGAGCCAGCAGAGCTGGGTTCTACCTTTGGAGCCATCACTGGTGCACTGGGAGACCCTGGGAGGTCGCTACCTAGCCTTATCCTATAAAAATGGGGCTGATCTACTTATTGTTCTTACCCTCCCCATGCAATGGTTTCAGATAATTACATGTAAAGAATTTGTTACAATGCTTGGCACACCATAGGTGCTCAATAAATGGTTGCTTAATGGAAAGGGAAATTCTGCTTAGTCATTACTCTTAATCCTCATAAACTGTGTCCACTCCTCTTTTCTTCTAAGTGTAGTTCTTCCTTAGAGACAAGTTACTGGGGTAAAGAAAGGATCAGAGTGGAAAGAGTTTTCTTAGCTGGCAATGTGGGGATAATGGCTGTGTCTGCATTCACCCATTTGTTTATTCATACATTCATTGACTTAATTAACAAAAAGCGACTGATGTTTAGATGTTGTGCTTAGAGATTAAGGATACAGAGACGTGTAAATAGGGTTTCTGCTCTTAATAATTCTCTAGTTTTGCTGAGAAGAGAGAATCCAAGGAAAGACATTAGAATAAAGTAAAGGTACAAAACCTGAAGCATGTGTAAGCTAGAGGAAGAGAAGAGGTGAATTGACCATGCTGATGGGACAAGACATCAGGGAAGGCTTCCTAGAATTGAGTTGATATTGGAACACGGTATTGAAAGGCATGAAGGATATTTCAGATGGAAAATACCCAGAGGGAATTACAAACGGAGGGAACAGCAGGAAGAGCTAATATATGGAGGCATAAAACAGTATGATGACTTCAGAGAAACTGTAAGCCGTGTAGAATTTCTGAACGACACACTGTTGATGTAGAAGTAGCCATGGGAGCTGGGCACAATGGCTCACACCTGCAATCCCAGCACTTTGGGAGTCCGAGGCAAGCAGATCACCTGAGGTCAGGAGTTCAAGACCAGCCTGACCAACATGGTGAATCCCGGTCTCCACAAAAAATACAAAATTAGCCAGGTGTGATGGCGGGTGCCTGAAATCCCAGCTACTTGAGAGGTTAGCCAGGAGAATTGCTTGAACCAGGAGGCCAAGATTACAGTGAGCTGAGATTGTACCATTACACTTCAGCATGGGCAACAAGAGCAAAACGCTGTCTCAAAAAAAAAAAAAAAAAGTAGTTATGGAAGAGGAGACTGAAGAAGAGATTGTCAAGGGTCAGACTGGAGGATCTTGATTTCCATGGTCAAGAACATGTACTTCCTTTTGTAGGTGATGAAAGCAAATTAAGTATCATAAGGAGTAAACGACAAAATCAGATTTGTTTTTTAAAAGACTACTTCTGCAGGAGAGGGGCAGTGGAATTGAGGTGAGCAAGGCCGAGACACACAGTTGTCTTAATGGCTTACCTGAGAATGGGAACAGAACTCAACTCGACTAGAGCAGGGGGATGAAAGAAGGTGACAGATGGTAGAAACACAGATTTTGGTACAGAGTCAGTTGACACAGTGCCTTAATGGAAATGGGAAGTGAGGGAGAGGACAGAAACGAGCAATAAGCCCAATCATGATTCAACAGCAAGTTAGCTCCACACCATTTCCAAAAACAGGCTAGAAGCAGGTTTTGGAGGGAAAGCAATACAATTTGGGACATGTCAAGTCATGTCAAAGGTCAGTAAACGTTTCCTGTAAATGATCAAAGAATAAGTAAATATTTTAGGCTTTGTGGGCCACATACAGCCTGTATCATAGCTATACAGAGCTGCCGTCATGGCATGAACTCAGCCACAGACAGTCTGTAAATGAATGGCATGGCCGTCTTCCAGTAAAATTTTACAAATGGCAGGTGGCAGACTAGATTGGTTGGATCTGGCCCGCAAGCCCCTTGGATTGGACCAGTCTGGCTAGAGTCCCCTATCCTGAGGTCAGGAGATCTCTTCCTCACCCTTCACCCATCTTTAAGTGATCATAATCAGGATTTGGCTTCGGAGGAAGAAGGCAGAGGGCACTGAGATGTTAATAAAGAGTGTGTGACTCAGTACTTAGCATAGGGTCTCCTAAAATGTGAACCGCCTCCCTTCTTCCTGGGGTTGGAGGAAGCCTCCCCCATCTGTGATGGGCAGGGAAGCATGTCCAGCTGGAGCACTGCTGGGAGTACTTGGTGTCTTGCAAATGTAATCACTGCTCTTTGAAACAAAGAACTCAAAGTGCTCGACTCAGCACCAACCCAATAACCTTGCAAGTGGTGCAGTGGGCACTTTTCTGGGGGCTGCATGGGGAAATGTAATTATTTTGGAGCTCTCTATTCTCAGATGGGTCATCATCAACTGTGTTCAAAGGCCTTCATGACGTGATTGCTTTTCATTG
The DNA here is from genome assembly GCF_001604975.1 of Cebus imitator. Taxonomy (NCBI): domain Eukaryota; kingdom Metazoa; phylum Chordata; class Mammalia; order Primates; family Cebidae; genus Cebus; species Cebus imitator. The sequence goes on from NW_016107328.1 coordinate 4,169,403, forward strand.
GTTATTTGGAGGCTTAGAAACCTGTGTAGCCTTGAGCTGACATATGAGGGGTGAGGACAAAGCTTTCTGCCCCAAGATTCCCATGCAAACATATTTGAGCTGAACAGGTGAACAGAGAGGCACGTTTGTCTGCCTGCCCAGTTTTGCCTGTCTGAAAGCCTGATCTGTGTGGTAATCATGCTTTGGCAGATCAGCCAAGTACCTGTTGAGGTCACTCCATCTTTGAGATTTAAATAAAAGATAGGAGCTCCCTCTCTTTATTCCACATATGCACATGTGCTGGGAACACCAGCGGGCTATTTTTTAATTCTGCCCATTTCCTTGCAGCTCGGGAGGCGTGGGGTAGAGAAAAGATGGGCTTCTCCATGTCAGTGGGCTCTGAGTTTCCTGCCCTAGTAAATTCTGCATCTCAGTGCTGCCTCTCCTGCTGTTTCTGTTCATCCCTCTGCTCTGAGCCAACAGGGATGTCCTCCCAAGCCCCCTTGCATTGATTTCTTTCCAAATTGCTGTCTCTCAGGGCATTTGCATGTAGAGTCACCTTTTCTGAGAGTCTGGGGAATTAGCAGAGATGAGAAAAGCCAAGAAAGCACTAAACAGCAAATGATTCAAACTGGTTAGTTGGCCTCTGTTATTCGGTGAATACATCATGAAGAATTACTAGCTAAACTCTCTTTCTTAGCCCTTCGCCCTCTTACCCGTCACATGACTTAACCGTCTCATCTCTCTCTGCCCTTCTTCTTTCACCTCCCTTCTTGGCTCTCCTTCTCCTGACACACCTTGTCCCCAGGCCACATCTAAGCCATTGCCAAGAAAATGTGCTTTACAAAGATACTTCTCATGTGGGCATGAAAATAGCTCCTCCTCTTCCATTGGGTGGTAGGGAGGACTGAGCAGTAATGCTGGAAGAGACAGCCCAAGGCCCAGCTGGCACAGGTGGAGAGGTGGGCCCTGAGGAGACAGAGGTCTTAAAGGACAAGTCAGATTTCTCTGAGTGCACTGGTGTGGAGGGCATATTTGGTGAAAAGAACAGCCTGGGCCAAAGCGCAGGGTGGTGACTGGGATGTTCTAGAAATGCAACATAGATCTGAATTTGGCTAGGGTATAAATCACATGGAGAATCCCCAGGAAATTTTGGTTAGGAAACTAGGTGAAAATATGAAGCGCTTTGCTAAGAAGTTTGCATTTTATCCTGTCTGAATCAGAGTCCAACCAGGAAATGACCCAGTAGGCTTGGCTACTTCTGAGAAGCATCGTTGTGTGTCTGTGTGGGAAGGGAGGGCAAATAGAAGCAGGAGGCCCGTGGTGGTGGCACTGGTACAGTCCAGGACCTCATGGAGGAAGCAAAGGGAGGAAGCGAGTTTCAGGTGTGTATTCTGTGTCAGCTTGTAGGTTGGAGGAGAAAATAGTGTTCATGATACCCAGGGGCTTCTGCAATATGGTGGTGCCATAGCCTGGTGTTAGCAGGGTGAGATGGCTGTGCCAAGGCTAGGTTTTATTCAGGCAAAATGGAGGGCTTTAGCCAGATTTTAGCAGGGTACTGAGAACCTGGCAGGAACTGGGAGGGGGTTGGGGGTTGGTCTGGGAAACAACACCTTATGATTGGGCATCATGAGTTTCTGTGATTGATTCCATCTGAAATGGACTTTCTACAACATGGGATGACTTTATGTCCCAAACCAGCCAACTGTTCAGTAATCACAACCTACAACTGGGGTCTCAGCCTGGGCTGTGCATTCAAATCACCTGGGAGCTTTCAAAAAGCAATGGATGCCAGGTCCTGTCTCAGACCGTTTAAATATGAACTCTCTATAGTTAGGTTTCATGTACTTCTGCTTACTTATGTGTTTTTTAGAGGTCACCCAGGTGATGCTAGTGGGCGGCTAGAAAAACACTGATGAGAAAGATTGTGGGCGAAAGAGAGGCTGTCACCATTGCATGTGAATACAGGGCTTTTGCGGCTGTGGACAGAGGTGCTGGTAAGTGGCAAACATGATCAGGCAGCATTCATTTGTCTTCTCTTCTGTTATAAATAACAGCAGCCTTGGATTCATTAAGCCTGCCCTTCCTTCCCTTTTCTGCTTGGTGTTAAATGTAATTTCAGGGGCTCTGTCTCTGGGCAAGTGGGGCTGTCAGTATGTATTAGATTTCCTTCCAGAAGATCAAGTTCCAGCTTCTCCTCTGAGTAGAGTGGGAGCTGTTTATAGTGCTCAGAATTGAATGGGGGTAATGGGGTCAGGGAGAATTACCTGAATCACAAAGAATTTGGGAACATTTCAGGCTGGAAGTGGCTCTGGCTGGTGGATGGTGGTGAACTAGCTGTCCTGGGATTTGATGACACTGACCTTTGGCAAATAAAATAGTTCCCCTGAGCTTTAGTTGCTTTATCGGCAAAATGGCCATCTCCATAGAAGGTCAAAATTCAGATAAGGAGGTGAAGATTGTGCTATTTACCTGTGTTATGTCTGTTATTTCTTGCCTCAGCTCCATTTCACAGATGGATAAACTGAGGTCTAAGAGCTTAGTAGCTTTTTCAGGGTTGTATATCTGGTAAATTATAAGCCTGGTATTCTACCCTTCACATTTGGCCTCCAGAGCCCACAGTCTTAATGACCAGTTAAAATAAATGAAAATCCTGTGGAAACTGGGAACTATACAAATCCAACCACATACTAGTTTTTTAAAGAACTAGTTTCAAAATTGACAGTTGTGTGTACCACCTATTTACTGTAAATAAAATCTGTGGGTTTATTGGAAATCATATTTAGCATTTATTCATTTTTTATTTCATTGATTCATTCAACATGTAGTTCAAGAAAGGACTCAAGTTTGTCCAAGGCTAGACACCATAGGTGCTGAGGGGATTGGGAGGGGGTTCATCTGGGGAACTGAGAAGGTTGGATTGAGGTCTGCCATAGTAATAGTACACTCTTCATTTTGCTAAAGCTCTTCTATCATATAGTCTTGAATAGGCTTCAGGCCCCATGTCCCTGTACATGTTGAGATAAATCCACACTGACAGGCCAGACTATTAGAGCGATGGAAAGTCCATTACATCATGCTGCATCAGTGATCCAAGGATTATAGATGGGCGGGGGAGGATGCAAGAGTCCAGAGGGACTTGTGGCCGTCATCCATCACATCATCCAGCAGTGCTGCTGCTTCGCTGTGGCAGCTCGATGACTCTTTTATTCCCGGAGCCATCAGACCAGGGTCAGCACAACCTCAGGGTCTGCAGAGTCTTTGGCAGCCTGTCTCAGATAATTGAGAAATCTGCCTTTGGTCTCTGTTCTGATCCCAGGCTTGTTCTAAAAGCACCTGCGTGTAGATTTATTATTTCACTTCACTTAACAAGTAAGTATGGAGGCTGTCAGTGCTGGAAGACAAGAAGAATAAGCCCACAGTCCTTGCCTTCAGAGAGTCCTATAGAGGGTGAATTGAGACTTTCAGAAACCTGGGGTCAAATGCCCATTGGGTCAGATGAGTGATCTGAGCTTAAACAAGTTATACAATCTCTCTGGGCCTCAGTTTGCCCCCAGAATATTTTATCTGTGCAATTTGATGGACAGAAGTGACTGTTTTTCCTGTATTTTCTGATGCTGGGATCCACTGAGAAATGCTATCACTCCCTTAACTTGCCCTTCTTTTCCCCAGATGTGCCCTTTCACTTACTTTTCTCAACTTCTGGATTGCCTTGATTTATCCCACTTTTTAAATTCTCTTGGAGCCCACATTATTGGGTCATAGTTCTACTCTGCTCTAGTGCAGTCTTCCTGAAATCTTCCCCCTTAGTCTTCAGAATTTAATACTTTTTAGGTCTCCAACCTTTGGCAGCCTCCTGCACTCACATCCCAGTTGGTCTGTGGCCATTTCAAGGTACTTCTCCAAGGTCATGGGATCTAGGCACTTTTAGAGATAAAAATTCCTGAGGACAATGGATTTGGGGTTGACTGACAGTCCCATAGTACCAAGTGTTTCCCATAGAGTTGGCACTCAGCACGTTGTTCAGTGAGTGAACACATCCCATCCATTCCCTGCCTTTTGGCATTTTGATATGATGGTAATTCCCTTTTGGGACAAGCACCCCAAACACAGTAAACTACATCCATAAGCGTGCCCCAGAAAATGAGGCACCTTCCGGCATCACTGACAATCAAGCAGAAACACCACATAGCAAGGACCACACACAAGAAATCCCCCTCACCACATGGCAGCTAAAAGAATCAACTAGCAACTGCATGACAAGGATTTTGCTAATCAATTAGTAACCAGAGGCCAAGCTCTTTTCTCAGTTCCCAAATTATTTGGTGGTGTCTTTTTGTTATCATGCCCTACTGAAGCAATTGATATGAAATTGCTTATGTAGAGCACCCGACAAACTCTTTGACTTATTGTAACTGTTCAATAAAGGTTTGTGGAATAAGCAAATCACTTGAATTTACTAGGCTTGTTAAAACAGTGGTAAGGTGACTCTGACACCATTTGTTTATAGTGAACCTCTGCTACTTCTCGGTGGCCACCTATATTTTTTCTAAAATATGCCTAAAACCCATCACTTTAATAAACTGTGCTGAATTTTTTAAGGAATTCATTTCAAGATGTATTTGGATGTAGTCTGGCAAATTTGCTTTTAATCCTTTTTAAAACAGAGACCACTCAGCTCACATACCACTGTTATGATTCCAAATGTTCTAGGGGGTAGAGTGATGCGTTTGACTTCCACACATTTAAGATGCTCAGCTCTGAAGGCCTCCAGTCACCTGTGGTGCCACCTGTGGTAACCAATCCCACCTTGAGAAGCACCTGTGCTCTTTGACGGCTCATTTTACAGGGAGTGAAGCATCATCTCAGCCAGTCAGCGAAGTGGAAGTCCAGCCCAGGCAATGGGGCTTGTCCTCTGCTGCCCACCCCACCTCTCCTCCTGTAGGTCACCCCTGCCCAGGCCCTCCCTCCGGTGATCCTGGTGGGGCGCTTTGTCCCGCACTCCTGCACTCCTCGTGGAGACAGAAGTGAGAGGAGCCTTAAGAAGCCATGGTCAACAGATTCACGCTCAGAGAGAGACCTGCAACGGAAAGGGTGAGCGGGGGGGATCTTTACGTTAAATGGAGATGGGCCTGAGGTTGCACAGCTATTCACACAGACCAGTGGCTGATAAATATGATGGGCAGCCACAAGCAGTAAAACAGCAGTGAAAGCATCCCGGGTCTGCACGCCAGTCCCAGTAAAGCAGCAGCCACCAGGGATCTGAGCAGGGCTCGTTCCCACTCTTCTGCTCAGTGTCCTCCCCTGAATATGGGGTACACAGAGATGTATTAAATTGCTTTGCAGTCAGTCACATTCTGGGGCCAGTAGATCTATTCGTAGGGTAACCTATTTATATGAGGGGTCTGGCTTTCCTATGAAAGGGTGTGATATAAAGTCCCCTCTTATGCTGCAATTGGATTGAAGTGGCAAAGAAAGTTGAGTTAAAACAATACATGGGCCGCACGTGGTGGCTCAAGCCTGTAATCCTAGCACTTTGGGAGGCCAAGGCGGGCAGATCACGAGGTCAAGATCGAGACCATCCTGGCCAACATAGTGAAACCCTGTCTCTACTAAAATTACAAAAAAAATTAGCTGGGCATGGTGGCATGTGCCTGTAGTCCCAGCTACCCGGGAGGCTGAGGCAGGAGAATTGCTTGAACCAGGGAGGTGGAGGTTGCAGTGAGCCAAGATCCTGCCACTGTTCTCCAGCCTGGCACCTGGTGACAAAGCGAGACTCTGTCTCAAAAAAAAAAAAAAATACATAAAGTAATTAATAATACATGTGGTGCCTAAACAAAGCCAAGTTGGTGACGAGGTATCTGACCAACCAACAACTGGCGAAGTTTAAAAGGTGTCTAGGGCCCATCCAAGTTTAATATTTCACAGCTCAGAGCTCTGAGACCGCTGGGATTCAAACTCTCACAGAGGCCTCCTGTTTGTCAGGCTTTGTAATTAAAGGGATGGAGATTTCTCCTGTCTTTATTGGCTTCTTCATCCCAGTTGTTAATTATTATTAGCTTAAAGTCAAAGGAGCTGAATTGAGGAAAACAACTGGTGACCTCTTGGGAGAGGGTAGATGACTCGCCCAAGTCTGCACAGCTAGGCTGCAGCACTGCTTGGTCCCGGCCTTAGTCATTCCAAACATATGTGTGCAGAATTTCAGTCACTCGGGGCTGGATGCAGTAATGGTGCTTCTCCAGGACCACACACTGCGCCTCACAGTGGCCCATAGTGAAGGAACTTCTGTTTTTCCTGCTTCACTAATGAGAAATCAGAAGCTTGGGGACCTCAGGGACTTGCCCCAAGTCTCAGAACTAAAGAAGTGGCAGAGCGGGTGTTCTAACCAGGTCTATCTGGTTTTAGGGACTTCCTAACACCTCACTCTGTGAGGTGGTGAGTAATTCGTGACAGAGTGACTCAGAAAGGGAGAAGACAGGAACTCTTCAGGGGAGAAGAGGCGAGTTGAACATTTATATGTAATCCTTCAGTACAGAATGATGTCAAGAGAGCTTATGCCACAGTGCACCACTGAGATCTTAGGGTTTGGATAAAGGGTCCTGTTTAATCACAGTGCCTTATCTGGTGATAAATGTGGCCCTTTAAAATACCACTGCATTCAGGAAGAGAAAATAAGCAAAGGAAACAAACAGTATCTCACATGTTAAAAGCCTACCGCAGATTCCCTTTTCCAGGGTCGTTGTTAGTAAAAATGTTTCTATAAAAGTTTCCAAAATTACAGACTTCTCAAACATATTCATTGTGCTACATTCAGCCTATTTTAAGACAGTTTCCCTACTGCCTCCAAAGATTGAAAACCCTTCAGAAGCATGAATCATAGGGCAATAACTTGTGATACATGAGAGGAACTATGGCTAGTTTATAATTCAATATCAGCCTGAAATGAAGTTTAATAATACATAGAGTGGCCTCATTTTATTCTTATTAAAGTGAAGGATATGACTTCAAGGATAAATTAGCTAATTTAATAGAAATACTTCAGATGCAAGGAAAATAAAGAACGTGGATTGCCCTTACAGAAGGGAAAACAGAAACTGGGATGTCATGGGAAAAAAGTCATCTTTCAATTTGAAGGAACTACTTATAGAAGAGACCCTGTATCCTGACCTAAAGGAAAATGAGGTAGGGAGAAACACTTAACCTTTTCTTTTTAAGTAGACATTGGACAAATCAAACCCCGGGAGTATGAACTTTTACACTCTTCCCTTTCCCAAGCCAAGTTCATAGCTCAGCTCCATTAGCTATGCGATCCATAAAACATATCCTAACCATTATCCCTTCTGCTCCCCAAATTCATCTCCAGCAATGACTCTACTGCCCCCAGCCAGAAATCAAGACTTTACCCTCCTCTTCACTATCACACCGACCTCTTTTCACACCTCACCCTTACCTTTTTTTCACACCTCACTTTTACCAGCTTGCCATAGTCTCCTTGGTTCTACTACCTAAGCAGTTCTCAGCTCCTTTCCTTCTTGTCTTCCCCACATCCTCCTTGCCCTGTTGCATAATTTCATTATATCAGCCTCCTAATTATATACAATTTCTCATTTCTCCCATCTCTCTTCCACATTGCCGGATAACTGATCTTCCTAAAACACTAACCAGAACATGCTGTTCATCTGCTTAAAATTATTCAGCAGTTCGTTCTCCCTCGTGAGATAGAATCTGAACTTAGCAAGTTCAATTTACCTTTATGGTCTTCTTTCTTGCCATTCCCTGTCGACCATCTAGCCAATTTCTTGCAAATGGTCTTTTTTTTTTTTTCTGTCATGCCATGCATTGCATATTTTTTCTGCCTATTATGAATGTTATCTTACTAGCTCATTTGACATAATCCTGCTAATATTTTAAGACTTCTCTCAAACATCATAACCTCTATTACGACTCTTACTAGTATTTTGGCATTTGGATTAGAGAAAATGCCACTTTTGCTAATTATATTGGAAAACATTTATTGGGTCATTCTTATTCCTTCACTTACTTGTGCTGCTACCTTCACCATAAACTACATTTTATACTCCTGGGACCTGTTTCCATGTATTCTATTTTATTGCCTTTACTCAATAATTCCTGTTACACAGATACAATTATCCACCTTATTGCTCTTGTTATTAAATGTGCTTAATAAGGGCTGGTGCGGTGGCCCACACCTGTAATCCTAGCACTTTGGGAGGCCGAGGTGGGCAGATCACGAGGTCAAGAGATCGAGACCATCTGGCTAACATGGTGAAACCCTGTCTCTACTAAAAATACAAAAATTAGCTGGGTGTGGTGGCACATGCCTGTGGTCCCAGCTACTCGGGAGGCTGAGGCAGAAGAATCACTTGAACCCAAGAGGCGGAGGTGGCAATAAGCCGAGATTATGCCACTGCACTCCAGTCTGGTGATAGAGCAAGACTCCATCTCAAAAACAAAAAAAGATACTTATTAACTGTCATTTTATTTTAGGGCAAGGCCCCTCTTATTACTCTGTTTTTCTGAACCTTTTGATATATTCAATTGCATTTTAGAATCAGTTTCCCCATGTCTCCACCAAAATCTTTGGGTTTTGTTAGGAATTATATGAAGCCTAAACTTAACTGGGACATTCTCAAAGTATTTACAGTTAGGCTTTTTTTCTTGAAACATAGTTTCCCTTTGTCTGTCTTCCTCTGGGCCTAATGATTTAATGTTGGGACGTTTATTCCCTCATGATATGGTTGCTGGAGTTGTTGTTGTTGGTTTGTTAATATAAATGGAATTTTAAAAAATCTTACCTTTCCTAAGTGTTTATATGTGGGAAATATTTTGTGTTGGGAGTATTTATCTTTATATCCAGCCACTCCGCAGCCTTGCCATGCTCGTTGTAATGCTTGGTTTGGCTTGGTTGTGTTGCTGTTTGTTTTGTCCAGGTATCAGTTGATTTGCTTGGAAGTACCCATTCAGAAGTGGATCTTGGAGCCAACATACCTGGCTCTACACTCACTGTTGTTTTATCCTGAGCAGAATCATCCTCTCTGTTCTTAACTTGCCTGACCTATTCATTGAATGTATAGTCCTAGAACCTATCTCATAAGGTCACTGTGGAGATTCAGCTGGGAACTTAAGAAGTGTTAACCAATGGCTAGGCCTATTGACCCTTCAGTAAAGGTAACCTCTGTTACTGGAGGTAGTCAGTCATATTATTGGAAACAGTGATATATTTCTCTTTGCTTTTGCAAAAGCCAGAACTCTTATTTCTTGTTCTAATTATTCGGACTATATTTTTCAAAAGGATTCTAAATTACAGTAACAATAATATATGTCCTTATCTTGTCAGTGACATTAGTTGGATCCCATCTGATAGCTCACAAGTAAGATGTTTCCTCATGTCAGCAAAATAACCTTCCATTTTCAGTTTCCTAGATTTTTTTCAAGAATAATTACTTTGATCAAATGTCTTAATGATACAAATAATTAAATGATTTGCTGACTTTAAACCCTTGTAGCATTTCTGAAAAGTTCTATTTAAGTCATGGTGGGTTAGTCTTCTAAAATATCCTTCCAGAATCCATATGTTAATATTGAAAACGCCAACTTGCATCCATTTTTTAAATGTAAATATTTGCCTTTTATCATACCCAGTTCTCCTTTCCTTGCAAACTGTCTTCATGTAACACTTTATTCCTGTTTCACAGAGACCAGGTTATCCATCCTGTTGCAAAATAAAAGCCTTTTCTGTTTTTCTAAACTATTCTTCAGGTTTCTGTAGCACATTCTTTTCAGTGGTATTCTCTTTAAGACTTCAAGATAATGCTCTGTTTCACCCATACCACAGTATTCTACATAGGCTCCGTGTTCATTATTTTATCCTCTTAATATATCTGTAAACAGGGAGTGTCTTTCTAGGTTAGCATTTGCCAACAGGCAGGGTTATGTGGATTGCTGTTGGCCTTCCTTGCTGCCACCTGAATAGACACACAGCTTTCCCTCATAAAAGTACTGCTGGAAAGTTCAGGTGCACAATGCCAAGCTCAGGTCCCAGGGCCTCACAGACAATTGTTTTGTGAAGTTTTAATGAATGGTGGTGGGAGCTTCCATTTCTAAGAAGTCCATTTGTGTTAGTCCATTCTCACACTGCTGTAAAGAACTGCCGGAGACTAGGTAATTTACAAAGAAAAGAAGTTTAATTGACTCACAGTTCCACATGGCTGACTGGAGAGACCTCAGGAAACTTACAATCATGGCAGAAGGGAAAGCAGGCGTGTCTTACATGGCAGCAGGCGAGAGAGAGCAAGAGTGTGAAGGAGGAACTGTCAAACATTTATAAAACCATCAGATCTCATGAGAACTCACTATCACAAGAACAATGCAGGGGAAACCTCACCATGGTCCAATCACCTCCAACCAGGTTTCTCCCTTGAAAAGTAGGAGTTACGGGGATTACAATTCTATATAATATTTGGGTACAGACACAGAGCCAAACCATATCACCATTCTTCTATTGATCCAGTGGTGGAGCACCTGAAAGACCTCAACCCCCTGCACATTAAGCCCCCCAAGTTGTTTCTGTCTTCATCCCCAAGGCAGGGAAGTTTCTGCCTGTGGTGGCCGCATCCCCCAGACATAATCTGTCTAACTGTTCTCTGCTTTGACTTTTCCCTGGAGATGAAAAGATTGGAAATGACTGAAAATAGTATCTGCTGATTCATAAAACAGCACCCAAAAGCAGAAATATGGCACATTTTACCAGTGAATGCAGACCCTGGTTCTCTGCCAGTGGAGTAGAGGTGACAAATAACCCTCCTGAGTCTGCCATAACAAAGTACCACAACCTGAGTGAGTTAAAACAACAGAAATTTATTCTCTCACAGCTCTGGAGACAAGAAGTCTGAAATCAAAGTGTCAGCAGAGCCACGATCCTTCTGAAAGCTCTCGGGAAAAGTCCTCTCTTGACTCTTCCTCACTGCTGGTGGCTGCCAGCAGTTTTTGACATCCCCTGGCTTGTAGATGCATTGCTCCAGCTCTGCACCCATCTTCACATAGACTTCTTCTGGGTGTCTGTGTCTCCTCTCCATTTCTGTTTATAAGGCTATCAGTCATTGGATTGAGTTCCTACCCAACTCCACTATAATGCCTTTTTAGCTAATTACATCCAAAAAGAACCTCTTTCCAAATAAGGTCACATACTCAAGTTCTAAGTAGACAAATTTAGGAGAAATTATTCAGCTTAACTACATCTGCTCAGCACCGCTCAGCCTGGTAGGGCCTCTCTTTCATAGGACAGTGTCTGCAGAGGTCACCAGTTGTTTTCCTCAGTTCAGTTCCTTTGAACTTAAGCTAATAATAATTAACAATTGGCGTTTCTATGTGGCAGACACTGCTATAAGCACTTCACATATGCAAATTCTTCAAATATGAAGTCAATGAAAATTTCTTCTTAATTTTGGCAATAATTGGCTTATCACTTTGGATTTTCAGCATGTTTATGAGTTAGAAAGTTTTGGCTTCTTCTTGTGTCCTTGGTGGTATTTTAATGAGAAGTAGAAGGACACTGGACAGGGCTGCTAGAAAGAAATCCTTTTAACCTCTCTGTTCCTCAAGGGCAATTTGCACATCTGTTCTCCAATTCTGTTTAAGTCACTTTTACAATCAATTAGTAACCAGAGGCCAAGCTCTTTTCCCAGTTCCCAAATTATTTGGTGGTGTCTTTTTGTTATCGTGCTCTATTGAAGAAATTGATATGAAATGGCTTATGTAGAGCACCCCACAAACTCTTTGACCTGTTGGAACTGTGCAATAAAGGTTTGTGAAATAAGTAAATCACTTTAATCTACCAGACCTGTCTTGTTAAAACATAGTTGTAAGGTGACTCTGATAGCATTTTTTCATAGCAAACCTTTGCTACTTCCCCGTGGCCACCTATAGTCTTCCTAAAACCCATCACTTTAATAAACCACACAGAAATTTTCAAGGAACCCATTCCAAGATTTATTTGGATGTAGTTTGGCAAATTCGCGTTTAACCCTTTTTAAAAACAGAGACCACTCAGCTCACATACCACTGTACGATTCCAAATGCTCTAGCGGGTAGGGTGATTAGTTTGACTTCAACATATTTAAGATGTTCAGCTGTGAAGGCCTCCAATCACCTGTGGTAACCAATCCCACCTTGAGAAGCACCTGTGCTCTTTGATGGCTCATTTTACAGGGAGGGAAGCATCATCTCAGCCAGTCACCGAAGTGGAAGTCCAGCCCAGGCAATGGGGCTTGTCCTCTGCTGCCCACCCCACCTCTCCTCCTGTAGGTCACCCCTGCCCAGGCCCTCCCTCCGCTGATCCTGGTGGGGCGCTTTGCCCCACACTCCTGCACTCCTCGTGGAGATAGGAGTGAGAGGAGCCTTAAGAAGCCGTGGTCCACAGATTCACGCTCAGAGAGAGAGAGACCTGCAACGGAAAGGGTGAGCGGGGGGATCTTTACGTTAAATGGAGATGGGCCTGAGGTTGCACAGCTATTCACACAGACCAGTGGCTGATAAATATGATGGGCAGCCACAAGCAGTAAAACAGCAGTGAAAGCATCCCGGGTCTGCACGCCAGTCCCAGTAAAGCAGCAGCCACCAGGGATCTGAGCAGGGCTCATTCCCACTCTTCTGCTCAGTGTCCTCCCCTGAATATGGGGTACACAGAGATGTATTAAATTGCTTTGAAGTCAGTCACATTCTGGGGCCAGTAGATCTATTCGTAGGGTAACCTATTTATATGAGGGGTCTGGCTTTCCTATGAAAAGGCGTGATATAAAGTTTCCTTCTCTTATGCTGTAATTGGATTGAAGTGGCAAAGAAAGTTGATTGAAAACAATACATAAAGTAATTAATAATACAGGTTGTGCCTAAACAAAGCCAAGTTGGTGACAAGGTATCTGACCAACTGACAATTGGGGAAGTTTAAAAGGTGTCTAGGGCCCATCCAAGTTTAACATTTCACAGCTCAGAGCTCTCTCTGAGACAGCTGGGATTCAAACTCTCACAGAGGCCTGCTGTTTGTCGGACTTTGTAATTAAAGGGATGGAGATTTCTCCTGTCTTTGTCGGCTTCTTCATCCCAGCTCTGTGTTTGCAAAATCCTTGTCATGCAGTTACTAGTTGATTCTTTTAGCTGCTGTGTGGTGAGGGAGATTTCTTGTGTGTGGTCCTTGCTAATTTGTGTTTCAGCTTGATTGTCAGTGATGCCAGAAGGTGTCTCATTTTCTGGGGCACACTTATGGATGTAGTTCAGTGTGTTTGGGGTGCTAGCCCTGAAAGGGAACTGAACCATTAGTTAGTTTAAGTGTATCTTCTAGTGTGCATAATGCTCCATACAGTAGCTGTGCCCCTAGAAATTTGCCTCTAACTCAAATATCAAGAAATCAGTGTAATGAGGTGCAGAATAGCACCTGGTATACACTAGATGCTTAATAAATATTTGTGGAATGAATGAATTAAAGAGCAGAGGCGATAATAGTAGTCTATTACGGTCTAGAGGGACATAACTAATAGGATAGATGTTACTATGAAGGGGGCATTATTGAGTATATATAAGGAGTATTGACTCACACAAAGCCAGTCCAAGTCCCAAAGCTGAAGAACTTGGTGTCTGATGTTCTAGGGCAGGAAGCAGTTCTCCTGTTAAAAGCACGGGAGAATGACGGAGGCCAGAAGACTAAACTGGTCTAGTCTTTCCACGTTCTTCTGCCTACTTTTATTCTAGCTGAGCTGGCAACTGATTAGACTATGCTTACCCACAATGAGAGTGGGTCTGCCTTTCCCAGTCCACTGAATCAAATGTTAATCTCCTTTGGCAACACCCTCGCAGACACACCCATGAACAACAATTTTCATCCTTCAATCAAGTTGAGGTTCAATATTAACCATCACAAATAGCAGCAATTTAGACTCTGGAGTCAGGTAGACCTGATCTGGAATTCTAGTTCTGCCACTTTCTAACTGTGGGAGGTCAGGCAATTTACTTAACCTTTCTGAGCCTCAATATCCCCATTCGTAAAGTGGGGATGATAACATTCTTCCGTCATGGGGTTATTGTGAGAATTACATGAGCAAATAAACCAGGTCAATCAGAGTGCCTGCCCCAGTACCAGCACTTGACAGATCTTACCCCTTGTGGTTATTGTTGCTCCCATTGAATATGGTGATAATTAGAAAAGCAAATGCATGCAGTCATTGAATTACAGTTTCCGATTTTCCTCACGCATGCCCCTCACATGAAGCATAGTAAATAACTTTGAGAACATGGCTTTTCTATTTGCTGCGGTACTTCTCACTGATATGCCTTCTTGGCTTCTCAGTGCTTCTTTTGCCTCCAAATCCAGGTCCCTTGTCACGCCTTTCCCCTACAGGCTGATGTTGTTGCCTCCTTCTCTGGGCTCCCCCTGCCCGTCATCCATCCTTCTCTAATGGTACTTGTCACTGTAGATTCTGCCTGGCCTCTTTATTTGCTCTCTTACTGGATCAGGCTTGGGGAGGACAGGTTGCAGTTGGAGCTACTGATAGAGAAGAAAGCATGGGGACCCGTAAGGTCATGGAGGAGGAGAGGGACCTAGACTCAAAGTCAGGTGGAAGCCCATAGCCCAGTTTTGTTTTTATTCAACCCCAAACCTGGGAAGACCTCTGCTGTGAGCCCCATGAGATATGAGATATTATTTACTTTTCTTTGTTCTTTCTCCTTCCTGCCTGCAGCTCCCTGCTGGGCCTGACACTGAAAACTCTCAGAGAAGCCCCACGAAGCTGTAGTGCTTGTTTCTAGGGTAGGAGGCAAGGGTTGCCATCCTCAGGGGGCCAGAGGAGGAGCAGGCTCTCATTGGAGGAGCCAGCTGGCCCAGGAGGAAAAGAAGCGGGTGGACACATTTCTGTCGCCAGGAAACCTAAAGAGAACCCTATGAAAGTGTGGGAAGCTGTGTGTCTCCTTGAGTCATACAACCTTTCTAATCTTCTGATATGATTGGGATGAACATTTATGATTTGTCTTCCATGAACTCAGTACTACTTTGTCTCCTTTAGTGACCAATATCACGGCTGAAATCTGATTTTTCTTTTGCATTTGTCTCATGGCTAAGCTTGTTGAGGAATAGTTTATGCCTGATAGCATTAATCTGATTCAATTAAGTGAACGCTTACAAGTGAGTACTCTGTGCTGTCCACTGGGTTCTGGGGATACTGCAGTGAACAAAACTTTATCTCTATGTTATGGAGCTCATGGTCCTCTGGGAAGTCTTGGATCTGGAAAGGCTAAAAGGCTGTTTTTAAAGATTAAATGATAAAGTCAAGAGAAATGAAATGATTCGGCTTAAGTCATGCACTGCAAGTTACAACCCAAGAAATAAGCCCACATTTCTCAATGTAATTGCTGTAACTTACTTCACCTCTACTTTTCCAGTTTATGAGTTATCACCGGGGTTACCAGTAGCTCCCTCCTGAGTTGGCCACAAACATAAGGGGCTTAGTGTAGCACAAAACAGGAGCCAGTCTTGCTTTTAACGTTCCTGTGAAGAAAATTGGAAAACGTGCATAGTCTACGCTTGCTGTAATTTCTCGCTGCCACATGGTGTCAGTGTTGAACACAGATCCTGCACGGTTCAGTGGCTGCTTATTTCCCCTGCGCTTAAGCTATTGTTGGTCCAAATTCTAACACTTGCTTCCCAGATGCCACAAACTCGGGCTCCAAGATTTCAACTCTTTAATTTCAGCTTTATATGCTCAGCCATTTATTGTTAAAGAATTCCATGGCTAAGTGGCTAAATCAGCCTCAGCTACAAGTAATGATGGGATCAGCTATCACCCCCAAACTCTGTGACCCAGGTATTAAATTAATGGCACTAGCCAACACTCCCAAAGCTTCTGAGTCACTTTGTATTCTGTGTTGGTCTGTTCCTATCTAGAATCCCCATAAACTGCTTATGCAGATTCCTCTACCACCTTTCAACTTAAGATATAAAAAGCCTTTGTTAAGCCAGGGAATATTCCATTATTTTTCCCCCAGCAATGATTTGTGTGTTTACATAATTAAGGGATATTACTCAAGAGATTCTCCTCTAACTATTGATCTTTCTAAGTTTACTGCTACATCTGTCAAGGAAGATTTTGCTATCCTTTATATAAACTTCTAATTCAAGCTGACTCTTGCTAGCTTGCCTGCTTCCTATAGTGTTGGCCCTTCGGTATAAATTTAGATGTGCATATACTGGTGTGATTTAGCTGTGCTACACCTATGCACACACTGGTGGGAAATAGATTTATGAACCGGATAGGAAGATCCACTTGAGGTTTCCAGGCTGGCACTCTGCCCTTCTTAAAAGTCATCATCTGGTCTGTGTGATGCCAGGTTTCAGGACGCTGGTGTCTTCCAAGGCTGAAGACAGAGATGGATGATCAGAGATCAGCAAGGAGAGTAGATGATTTTTTTGGCCAGTTGTTTCTTAGAGGGAGTAAAAAAGATACATCAATTCCTGAGGGGAAGCTGTAAAAGCTTAATGCAAATTCAGAATGTTACCAGGATTGGGAGAGGGAGAAGAAAGCAGAAACATAAACACTGAGAACAACCTCCAGGAGCTAACAGAATATTCATTTGAGGGAAAGAGAGAACCATTTTTCAAATGCCCACATTTGAGTTCAGTGCAGAATAGTAGAAAGCACACAGGTATCTAAATTTGAAAGGTATATCTTCCCACACTGAATATTGATTGACATGGCCTTGGGTGAGGTGCTTAACCCCATGAATTAGGTTTGTGCATCTGTAAATTGGGGTTGAACGTCTATCATGCAGGTGTCTATGAAGATGCCCAGGGAGAGGGAGCTTAGCATACTTCCTGACAATAAATAAGTTGCACTGTCTGTCATTCAGAAACTCAGTTTGCCCACACACTAAAAACAACAACAACAACAACACCTCTTTAATGAAGGGAAGTTGTGTAGAAAATGGGCAGGGTTAAGGAAACAAATGAGGAATAGTGAAGCAGCCAGAAGCTAGCAATTTCAAACACTATTACTGCCCCCAGGTTGAAGGGACAAGAGGAGGAAGATATGTTGTTGGAGCTCATAAAAGAGCAAGCAAAACCTATAGTTGGGGGGCAGGTGCAGCTATAGCCAGAGTCAGTACTAAAACGGAGTGAGGAGTGGAAAGTAATGCCTCAGCCTGCTTCCTGCTCTCCTGGCTCCTGTGGCTGCCTCCTGTTGAAGCAAACGCCACCAGGGAACACCGGTCATCTTACTAAGCTGGATTTATTAAATATGACAAGCAAGGAAGAGTAGCCCTGCAACAAAACCTCATGAATGCTTTGAAAAAGGGGAGTTAGGGAAGGTGCTTGTAAGATTGTGGGGCTAAAGCTAGTCATGAGATGGTTTTAATAAGCATGGTCTGGACAAGGATTGGTCAGAATTTATGAATGAGGCAGTTTTCTGGGACAGTCAATGGTCTTATCTCTGGAGCATATAAGTTCATACGCAGTTGTAGTTACATCAATTTGCAGTATTAGCTGGGAACATGTGGGACTGAATGAGCTGGTGTTTAAAAATGTTTTGAGATAATTTGTGTTGAATGTCATGGCTGGATCAGTTGAGCTCTTTTGCAGGTCGTAGTTTATTTTGCAAATTGGTGACTGTTTTATTTTTCACTTCCATTAACCAAACCCTGTCAGAAGCCAGCCAGCTAGGGAGCTTAGATGTGGTGGTCTGCAGAGATCATCCTCCCAGGCACTGAGTAGAGCAGGAAAGAGAAAAATGACTTTAGGGAACAATTGAGAGGAACTGACACACTTATCTGCCTGCCTGCTTTTCTCCCGTCCTCCCTCCTTTCCTTCCATTGCTCTCTCATTGCCTCACTTCCCAACTGATAGCAATTCTCTCTTATCTGTATATCCTTCTTTCCTTTAGTCATTTAACACTTTGAGAATTATGACTCTAGGCCTTTACAAATTATTATTATTATAATTAATAATTGGTAAAATTATGCTATGAAATAGTTTTTATACTAAACAATATGCAAGGTGACTTTTATATCCAGAGTCTCATCATCTAAATCAGCATTGTCCAATGGAACTTTCTGCAATGATGAAAGTGTTTTATAAGCTGCACCATTCGATGTGGTCCTACTTGGGACATGTGGCCACTGAACATTTGTACTGTGCATATTGTGAATGAGGAACTGGACTTTAAAATTTCACTTAACTTCAACTAATATATCCTTAAATAGCCACAAGTGGTTAGGGTTACTCTGCTGGACAGTGCTGCTCTAAATAACCCTATAGGGGTTGCTCTTATTACCAGCATTTCAGATGTGAGAAAACTGAGTCCTGGTGAAGTTAAGATGCCCATGGACACCAATTACAATGGTTGTTATTGGTGGAGCCAGAACAAGGACCCAGTTCTCACTGGCCCCAGACATGCTCACCTTCTTTTTTCTCTGGCTATACCAAATTTTATTTTATTTCATTTTTAAACATTTATGTAGATTTAGGGGGTACAATTACAATTTTGTTACATGGATGCATTGCATAGCGGTGAAGTCTAGACTTTTATGTAACCATCACCACAACAGTGTGCATCGTACCCAGTAGGTGATTTCTCATTCTTCACCTCCCATCCACGCTCCTACCTTGTGGAGTTTCCAGTGTCCACTATTCCATTCTCTATGTCCACGTGGACACGTTGTTTCTTTCCCACTCATAAGAGAGAATATGCGGTATTTGACTTTCTGTTTTTAAGTTATTTCACTTAAGATAATAGCCTCCAGTTCCATCCATATTACTGCAAAGGGCAGGATTTCATTCTTTTTATGGCTGAATAATATTTTATGGTGTGTGTGCATTTATGGCTGAAAATATTCAGCCATAAAAAGCAATACTCAGCTATGAAAAGAATGTTACATATACTATTACATAAAATATTACATGTGTGTATATATATGTATGCTTGTATATGTATATACACAGATATTTTATGTGTGTATATATGTATATCTATGTGTATATTTATACACATATTTTGTGGGAGGCAGATATATACATATATACACATATATGTATGGTATGTACATATATATGTGGTATATATATGTGTGTGTGGTATATGTGTGTATATATATGTTATATATATGTCTGTGTATATATATATATATAAAATCACATTTTCTTTATCTTATCACAAGTGCTCCCTCTGCCTAGACATCCTTCTTCTCAGCCTCTTGGACAGATTCCTACTCATTCTTCAAAATTCAGCCAAATTCTCTCTTTTTCCGTGAAGCCTCCATAATACCCAGCCACAGTTGTGAATACCGTAACATTTGGTAAATATGTAATGGATGCACTTGATAGATACACTTTTCCAGTTGTATTGTAGTGATTCATTTAGTTGTGTACGTTTTTAAATAGACCATGAGGCCTTTGAGGACAGGAACTTTGAATCACTGTGGGAGACACATAGTAGGTACAAAGAAAAAGGTTAGCAAATGAGTGCTTTATTATCGTTTTAATGGGCTGCATAAGCACCTAAATAGTAATGCTGTAGCATGGGCCTGTTGGTGCAAATCTCCTTCATTATCTTCATAAGTTTAAATTCTGCAGATCAGCAAGATCTCTGCTGAGAGAAAATTTGGGCCAGCCCGCTTCCCTCTTGGGCTCCTTCCGTCTCCTGTTCTTGCATGATCAATGGCTCTGGCTGGGAGTATTTTAAGCCTGCTACCCTTTGACTTGAGTCTTTCTTCTCTCAGCAGTCATGCATTTCCCAGCATGCTCCCCAGGAGGCTGGTGGATCAGAAGTGCCTGAAAATTGTGATACAATTCAATAGGTTCTCCTGAGTAGCTTCTAAAGCAGATAGCTGCCTCCTGGACAGATACATACATCTCTCAACATCCAGGGTACCCATGGGCCAGAGGACCACCATGCTGAGGAGTCTTGGGGCGGATGGATTTCCTAGTAAAACTGAGTAGAGCCATTATGACTCAACACCTAGGACATAGCATTGTTAACCAACAGGGCAGGAGAGACAAAAACTGAGTCCCAGGAAGCTGATTTTAAAGACCAGAGAACATTCTCATGGCATCTATTTAGGCCTAGTCTGGGGTCAAACTTTTCAGGAGAAAGAACTCAAAACAATGACTTTATCCACATGTCTTCATTATGTTGTCCACTCCGACCATCCTTGCCCTTAGCGGGCCTGTGTTGCCCTCGGAAATAAGTCCAAACTCCTTGGCATTGTCTTCCGGTTCCAGCAATGGCCCAAGCTGAAAATGCCAATAGGAGTGAGGTGGAAAATATCAGGAGTAAAGCGTCAGTCTGAGAATCGTGGCCAACAAGAAAGGCCTGACTGTTCATGGCAGCAGCCACTGCTCTGACTGACTATTGTCACCATGAAAATGAAAGCCCTGGCTCTCCTTTTTCTTTTAATAGAAGAGGGAAATCTGGATTTCGATGTAAAATATCTAGTGTCTTAAACTACTTTGCAGATCAAGTAAAGCATATCTATGGGTCAGATGTGGTCCAGAGGTCATTACTGGCAGGTCTTCCGTCTGCTCCAGCTCCATTGCCATGGATTCCCTCACGTCCTCTACTTTCCAGCCACTGTGACCTGCTTGCCGCTTCTGGACTAGCCCGTCCTCGTCCCCACTTGGTACATTTGCACATGCCTCTGCTTCATCTGGGCGTGCCCTTTCTACCCATTCACATGTTAAACCTGGACCAGTCTTCCAGCCCCACTCAAGTGCCACCGCCTTTAGAAGTTTCCCAATAGCCCCAGGCATCGGTCCTTCCTTTGGGCTTCTTTGGTTGTTTCTACTTTCCCTGTAGCATTTACTACTTTCTATTATAATTTCTGGGCTTATTTGTGAGCTTCCGTCATTAGACAGAGAGCTCTTGAGTTCCGGGACTAGAAAATTCACAGAGCCAACTTTCTACTGGACACCTCTGCCTGAGTGTTATTACAGCAGCATCTAACTCAATGTGCCCCACTTGCAGCTGCCTGGCATCCCCCTCCCACCAGTCTGATCCCATTCTGTATCCCCATCTCAGTGAGTGGTGGCGCTCCACCCTGTTCTAAGGCCAGAAACTTGGGGATCATCTTAGCTTCCTTCGTCTTCCTTACCTTCCTGATCCCAACAATCACCCAGCAAGACCTTGGTTCGGTATTTCTGTTTAGTCATCATTTCCTCAGTTCACGCTTGTTGACACTTAGTAGGTGATCAGTAAATGCTTCTTTAATTAGTTGTTTAATTATGGACCCATTATTATTTATGATTTCAGAGTAAAGTGCATGGTAAGGAATGCAACAATGAAAAGACTCCCTGAGGAAATGGGACTGACTGGGACCTCACTGACCAGGTGAGTGTCTAGGTAAATAACAAAGAAGGTATGACAGGCAGGGAGGGTGGGCATGGTGGCTGGAGTGAGCAGTGTTCAATTCATAGCAACAGATGGGTGCTGACCTGATACAAGTGGAATATGATGAGATGGATATACAGTTGGAAATGAGATGGGATGGGTGAGCCAGAGTTAGATGTGGAGTATCTGGAAGTGTGGGGAAGTTATCCAGAGTTCATGCATCAGAAATAGAGCACTTTCACTGGCTCTTGAGAAGGAAACCTGTGTTTACCTGCCACAGAAAGGAAGAAGAAAGGCCTGAGGCAAGCAAAGAGTGTTGAATGGTGGGTGATGCTTAAAGCATGGGTGATAGGCTTCGGATTCAGTGGAAACTAGCCAGCCAGAAGGCACCTGGGAAAATGTCTAAACTGATGATGTTCTCTTTCTCCATTGGCTGGCTTAATCCCTTGTTATGGTATCACGTTAATAATAATAATTATCACCGTCTTGATGCTAGTGAACTGTCGAAATTGCTTTCTGCATGACAAACTGCACATTCATCAACTTCCCTAATTCTCACATCATGCCCAGTGATCGGCAGTGCTGATCTTCTGCAGATGAGTCCATAAGGGATCATAGAGAAGAATCAACCTGCCAGAGGTTGGGCAGGTGGAGTCCCTTTACCTGGGTAGGGCTGAGATACAGGTTAAAACATCGTTTATTGGGTTAAAACCCAAAGGTTCTGTTTTAGTATAAGTTGGTGGGCTGACTTGCCCTGGCAGTTTTGGAAAACATAGCTATTCTCCACCTGCTAAGGCATGAGACCCACCCTGCCTCTGATGCTACTGGTACAGAGTCCTGGTGCCACACACTGCTGTGTCCCAGAGTTCTGGACTTCCCGCTGCCATCACAAACCCCCGAAACATTTTTGGGGTACCTCTCAGCAGGTTCTAGTTTTTAAAATGTGCCACATTCTGGCAGCCAACAAAAACTGCCATGTGCTTGCCTTCAGCCCCTCAGACTTGAAACAGAAATAGCCCTTCCTACCAGGAATAAAAATAGAAACCATGAAACAAGTTCATATATTCTTGTCTCTGTGCAGGGCTCTCCTGTCATATGGGAGGCTAACTTCCAACATTCTGCACATGAAATAGCGGCAAAGGGCTTTCCCTGGCAGGAGGGAAAATACAAAAAAAAAAAAAAATGGTGTCATCTTCTGTGACAGAATGATCCACGGTCCATTCTTATCTTGACTTGTCCTTTCTTTCCCTTAATACACACATTCTTTCAATTCACCTGTCATTGCGATAGGCCTTAGTTTATTGACTGTGTTTTCTGTGTTGCAGGCATGTTATTGGAGACAAAGATGAATGAGATGTAATCCTTGTCCTCAGTCAGGGACTTCCTCTAGTCAGGAAAGCAGACAGATACTGTCAATCCCCCACCACAGGTGCTGAAATAGAAAGATGCCCAGGGAGTTCTAAGAGGGCAGAGAAGAGGAGCACATGACCTCTTTAGAAGCCAAGGTGTTTTCAGCCAGCAGGAAAGCATTTCTATCATGGCCTGGCATTGAGCTCAAGTCTGTGACCTTATAAACAGAATTTAAATTGCTTCATTTTTCAGAAGGGCAGGAAAACGCCACTTGGTTGAGACCTCAGAAAAGTTGTGTACCCGATTATGGAAAAAGCAATGGGATACACAGGCTGAAGCAGACTGGCACCTCCCTAATTGTGTGATAGTTTCCAAAACGAGGGCGTATCATTTAATATGGGGCAAGATGCTTCCAAATGATTAAATATTAATTGGGTCCTTCTTTCCCCCCTTCCATTCGTATTGCTTTTTGAAATCCGTTTTCCCTTCTCTCACTTTATTCATTTATTCCCTTGGTCCAGTCCATCAGAATTTGCCACGAATGCTGCCAGGCACAGGGAAGACCTGGATAAAATAGCAAACATCCCCTATGGGTCTTAAGCGTGGATGTTTGTTAGAATTGTTCAAAGATCCAGCTTCCATATGAACACAAATCCTCTCAAACCACCTCCACATTAGATTTTTTTTTTTTTTTTGAGACAGAGTTTCGCTCTTGTTACCCAGGCTGGAGTGCAAAGCGCGATCTCGGCTCACCGCAACCTCTGCCTCCTGGGTTCAGGCAATTCTCCTGCCCCAGCCTCCTGAGTAGCTGGGATTACAGGCATGCGCCACCATGCCCAGCTGATTTTTTGTACTTTTAGTAGAGACGGGGTTTCACCATGTTGACCAGGATGGTCTCGATCCACATTAGGTTTTTAAGTGAAGAAAGCAAAATGTAGGAGAGTGTGTAATCCAGTAACATTAGTGTGGGAAACAATTTTTTGGGGGGAAAATGTGCATATTTTCTTGTATCTACTCAGAATATATCTGGGAGAATATGTAAGAATCTAAAAACCTTGGTTGCCTATGGAAATGGAAACAGTTATCTAAATAGCAGAATAAGAGACAGACTAGATCCTGTTAAACTCTGTGTCATATTAATGTATTTTCACTTTAAAATAATTTTAATTAAAATTAAAAGTGAGTATTTTTGTTTGTTTGTTTCTGAGATGGGGTTTCGTTCTTGTTGCCTAGGCCTGAGTGCAATGGTGTGATCTTGGCTGACTGCAACCTCTGCCTCCCAGGTTCAAGTGATTCTCCTGCCTCAGCCTCCCGAGTAGCTGGGATTATAGGTGCCCACCATCATGCCCAGCAATTTTTATTTACTTTTTTAGTAGAGAGGGATTTCATCACGTTGGCCAGTCTGGTCTCTAACTCCTGACCTCAGGTGATCTGCCCACCTTGCCCTCCCAAAGTGCTGGGATTACAGGTATGAGCCACCACGCCTGGCTGAGTACATTTGTAAATAATAAACTTCTCTTCTGGACATTCTGAATCGGTATATTAAGGTTCCCCCACCCTACATTCACGTCAGATTCTATACATTAAGCATAAGCAATTGCAGCTCTCTGAGCTACATTCTTTCTGGCCACCATACATTTGTGTATACAGTTATTTTGCCTGGTACCTACTTTGCCTCCAGCACCTCCATCCCCACACCCTGATGAAGGGCCTCACCTTACCTTCTCCAGTTAGATGGCCTGTCTCTGTGTTTTCAAAACATCTCTTGCTCCCCATCGTAATTCTCTCAAATAGGAGTATAGCGATCTGTTTATTTGTGTAGGATGTTCATCAAATCTCATGCTCCATGAATCCAGAGAGTTTGCCCAAGAATTCTACTTTTAACACTCGGAGTCGCATGTCCTGTGAAACTTCTGAGTTCCAGGCAAACTGGGATGGTTGATTTCTTCATGTGTCCCCTACTGGCCAGCAAACCCTTGTAGACAGGAAATACAGTTTCATCCTCCTGGTCTCTAACACAAAAGCCAGAATATTTTACAGCTTGGGTGCCCGACAAAGGCTCTTAAGGGAACAAAAGCATAAATAGTTGTGATTTCAGAATCTGAACAACCAAAAAAGATTTCATGTAATTTAAAATGCACTTTTAAAAGAAAGTGACACATGCCAAGACAATGAATAGCTTGTAGAAGTCATCAGTGCTTTCACCACGTATTTCCTCCCCTTTAAGGTACACTGTGACTTGCTTTGGCCAGTGAATGGGAATGGAACTGATACCTGAGTTGTGGTTAGCAGCTTTAGGAGCCAGGGAGTCTGGGTGGCTGTGAAAGAGAGTTGGCCATGTAGTCTCCTCCAGCAGAGACCTGCCCAGATCCACAGTGGACTTGTCATGTGAGCGAGACAGAAATGACTTTTCATCACACTCAGCCACAGAGAAGATTATGTCTTGTTGTATTGTAAACTGTAGTATCATTATTGATTCAATAATATATACATTTAAAATAACTGAGAGTACATTTATGACATAGGATTGGTTTTTATTTGTGCTGTAGTGGAAAAGGCTCTAGGAAAAGCCACATTAAACCTTCTTGGAGAAGGAAAATTATTGAGTAGCACACTGTCCATGAAATCAGCTTTGTAGATAGAATAGGGTCATGAAAAAAAAAAAAAAAAAAGAGGCTTTGGAGTCAGAAAGACCCAAGTTCAAATCCTGCCTTTGCTACCCACACTTTTTATCTTCTTGGGAAAATGCTTTGGCATCTCAGGTTTAGTTTCTTCTTTAGTCAAAACAGGGTTTACAAGATCTCCTTGAAAAGCTGCCCTAAGGCAGCACTGTCCAAGAGAATTTTCTGTGATGATGGAAGTGTTCTCTTCTGTACTGCCCAATATGGTACTGGATGGCCACATGTGGCATTCAAATTGCAACAAATTAAAGTAGGCAAATAAAATGTAAAATTCACTTCCTCAGATGAGTACCCACATTCCAAGTCCCCAATAAATTTAAAAATTGTTTTAAATTTAATTTAATTTTATGTTCTGGGATGATACATGTGTACAACATGCAGGTTTGTTACATAGGTAAATGGGTGCCATGGTGGTTTGCTGCACCTACCAACCCATCACCTAGGTATTAAGCCCGACATGCATTAGCTGTTTATCCTGATGCTCTCCCTTCCCACTCCCTACAACAGGCCACAGTGTGTGTTGTTTCCCTCCCTGTGTCCACGTGTTCTTACTGTTCATCTCCCACTTATAAGTGAGAACATACAGTGTTTGGTTTTCTGTTCCTGTGTTATTTTGCTAAGGATAATGGCTTCCAGCTCCATCCGTGTCCCTGCAAAGGACATGATCTCATTTCTTTTCATGGCTGCATCATATTACATGGTGTATATTTATGACATTTTCTTTGTCCAGTCTATATTGCTGGGCATTTGGGTCGATTCCATGTCTTTTTATAATAGAATGGTTTATATTCCTTTGGATATATACGCAGTAATGGGATTGTTGGGTCAAATGGTATTTCTGGTTCTAGATCTTTGAGGAATTGCCACATTGCCTTCCACAATGGTTGAACTAATTAACATTCCCACCAACAGTGTAAAAGCATTTATATTTCTCCACAGCCTCGCCAGCATCTGTTGTTTCTTGACTTTTTAATCATCACCATTCTGACGGGTGTGAGATGGTATCTCATTGGGTTTTTATTTGCATTTTTCTAAGGATTGTTTCTAAGTAATGTTGAGCTTTTTTTCATGTTTGTTGGCAACATAAATGTCTTCTTTTGAGAAGTGACTGTTTATGGCCTTTGCCAACTTTGTAATGGGGTTGTTTGTATTTTTCTTGTAAATTTGTTTAAGTTTCTTATAGATTCTGTATATTAGACCTTTGTCAGATGGACAGATTGCAAAAATTGTCTCCTATTCAGTAGGTTGTCATTCACTCTGTTGATAGTTTATTTTGCTGTGCAGAAGCTCTTTAGTTTAGTTAGATCCCATTTGTCAATTTTTGCTTTTGTTGCAGTTGCTTTCGATGTTTTCATTGTGAAATCTTTGCCCATGCCTATGTCCTGAATGATATTGCCTAGATTTCCTTCTAAGGTTTTTGTAGTTTTGGGTTTTACATTTACGTTGTCAATACATCTTGAGTTAATTTTCATATAAGGCGTAAAGGAGGGGTCCAGTTTCAATGTTCTGCATATGCCAAGTGTCCAATAACCTTAAGTAGTAGAGAGAATCCCTGTAAAATACTTGACCTAGGATAGTTGCTCAATATGACAAGTATTCCTTTTGCTAGCAGGAGTTTATCTAATCTATACTCCTATGGATTGAGGGGTGGGCATCACTCTGGATGAGCAGCTGTCAGTGTGGGCACCTTGATGCAATGTA
The DNA here is from genome assembly GCF_001604975.1 of Cebus imitator. Classification (NCBI taxonomy): domain Eukaryota; kingdom Metazoa; phylum Chordata; class Mammalia; order Primates; family Cebidae; genus Cebus; species Cebus imitator. The sequence goes on from NW_016107328.1 coordinate 4,196,494, forward strand.
GTCAGCCTTAAGTCTGAACATTCTGCAGCTTACAAAAGACAGAGTATCTCACCAAACATTCCACAAGAACTTATGAAAGATGTGTCCCAGGGAGAAGAAAATAAATCTCAAAATCTCCTAAGGTTAGACCCAGAATGAGAATTTCCCACTAAAAAGGACCTATAGGACCAAGAAGCCTTGATTCTGTTCTTCCTAACTCTAGCTTCAGATTTTCTTTCACTCTCTGATTCTTCTTTTCTCCTTAAGGTGGTCCCAGGGGAAGCCCTGCTCCTCATAACAATACCTGCAACACCCCAAGCCCCCCACCTCTGATTCACTCCAACATCACTGGGATAAACACTGTCTTCCAAAAATACCTTAATGAACCCTGAGGGAGAATGTTAGAGAAGTGATCTAAGAGTCTATGAAGAATCTAATTTCAGTAACATGGTTGATGAAGGAGAGTTCTAGTCCTTTTCAGGGCTCCCTGGCTCTATCCTAAGATAGAGCCTGCGTGATTTGCTTGTTTCCACTTCCAGATAACAACTTATTACCCATTTTCTGGACACCATCTCACATGGCGTGCCTGACTCTTCAGTAATCTAGACCAAAAGAGACACGACATGCTTCCCCACCCAAGGCCTTCCCTCTCATCCCTTGTGTCCCAGTCTGAAGACCTGCCTCTCCCACAGTCTGACAGCACTGCCTAATAAGAGGCATACCATGCAGGGACTGATGACTCATTCTCACATGAAACTGGATAAAAGAATAAGAGTCAGCTTTCAATCATCGTTTCTAGTCATATGGGAAAACCTCTTTCAAACCGTGTTTTTCCTCTGGTCTGACAGCAAAACAATAATCATTAACACCAAAGAAGACATCTGACCAAATGTATGGGGTTTTTTCCCTGCATACCAAGTAGCAGACACCATCTAGGTATCCTCTAAATCAATTCCGACACCATCAACCTGGAGATAGTGTCAGGTCCCATAGGCTGGGTGCTCAGTCTCCAAACTGCCTCCTATCAGACACCAGTCTCAAGTTCAGGCCTCTAGAACTTCTGACCAAGCAGTTGCCAGTTGGGGTTCCCATGACCCCCTTTTTGAGTTCACAGAACTCTGGGAAACACGTTTACAGTTTATTGTAAAGGATATTACAAAGGCTACAGATGAAGAGATGGGTAAGGTGAGGTCTGGGGGAAGGGATGTGGAGCTTCCATGCCCTCCCTGGATGCACCACCTCCCTCCGGGAATCTTCACATGATCAGCTATCTGGGAGCTCCCCAAACACAGTTGTCCTGGGTTTTCTATGGAGGCTTCATTACATAGGCATGATTGACAACCCTGTGGAAATATGATTGGACAAAAAGCACATAATCGACACCAACAAGGCCTGTCTGTTCAGACTTTTCTTGGCTCCTCTGTTTAGCATTCTTTCCTCTAGGGTAGGGGACAAGACTGTCTCTGGATTATGGTCTTTTGATCCACAATCAGAAGAGAGTCTGGCATTGGGCAGGTGAATGAAGGACATGAAGAAGGTCAGAGGGAGAGATTCTGTTTCCTGATGCCCAAAGTGCCCCAGTGTTGTAACAAGGACTATGGGAGTTAGGAGCCAGGAGCCGTGGAGGAAAACCAATTATATATCATAACACCGCACTAGTTCCTTTGGAAGTTTGTGTTTTTTACTGAACCTAAGACAAATGAATATCCATGTATCCAACTCTTCATCCACCTTTTCCCCTGTTGGTCCATCCTGCTGTCTCTCCATCCATGCATTTATTCAACCATATCTCCACTTATCTGCTCCTTCCTTCCATATATCCATCCACAAACATTTGTAATGTAGTCAATGACTTAATCTCTGTAGTCAGATTCCATGGGTTTGAATTCCAGCTCTTTAAATTATTACCGTGTGACTTGGTCTCTCTGAACCTCTTTTTCCTCATTTGCACAATGGGGATGAATAATATTTACCTCATAGTCCCAAGATTGGATGAGAATTACATAGATGGTGCATATAAATCTCAAGAAAACTTCTTGACACATAAAGCATTCAACCACTGTTATCAATTATTAATAGCCTACTGTAGACAGTGGGGAAATCAAGGCACTTGAGGTCCTGCCATCTTCAAGGAGCCCTTCACTCCAGTGAGACTCAAATTTTTTCTGCTTTTTATATATTTGATTATTTTAGCATGTATCACTTCAAGTAGAATAGGTCAATGAAGCCTATCATTTGGGAATTATAACTCAATTTGTGAAAAAGAGATTAAAACTCTTAAATATGTGGGCAATGAATGATTTCTGGCCTTCAGATAGGACAAGAGTAGGGTGGACTGTTTGGAAGACAAAAGTTATTAAAAATCTCCTTATTGAGAGCTGCTGCTCTGTGTTAGTCTGCAGGGTATTTTCTTTATTTCTCTCTGTTGTCTGCAACTTATGGAAGCCAAGTAATCTTCCTACATTTTATATTCCAAGACAGGCTTAATATTGCTGTTTTTTAAATTATTGTACCCCATAAGGTTCTCACCCAGTTCCTAATACACGGTTATAGATGGCATAAATGAATGGACCACCCCAATAATTTGGGGGTCTTGGCTATGGGGTCTCAAAAGTTTTTCTGTATCTGGTTATGTGTGAGTAGTAAAAGCCTTTATTTTTCCTAAATGAAATCTCATATGGATTTTATAATAAGTAAAATAGAAAACATGAATCTTGTATACAATAATACGTAAACATCGGGGATATTATTGTCTAAGCTAAGTGTGGTTGCATGTGGTTCAGAAATATGTCCAAAAACTCTAGCAGAGGTATAAAAAATAGTGCACTTTTAGACATACAATTAATAAATTGCCTTTGTGATCATATAAATTTAGATGATTTGACATTGGCAATGTCCTGGAGAACAGCAACAATAATCAGCAGCCCTGGATATATTTCAGCAGCAGGCTATATCTTGGTGATAGAAAATCATTTTTATTGGTACTTTTTCAAAGCCATGAAAGAAGTATTTGCATTCATCTCCGTCAGTATCCAAAAGGGAAAGTCAATGGGTGTTCAAGATGAGGAAGGCAAGGAAATTAACATTTACTGTCCGGCTACTAGTTGGTAACACTGTGCCAGGTGCTTTGTATGCATTACCGGCTTCTGTGAAGCCCCAGAACTGTTGTCTCAATTTGCTGTCTCCCTTTCCTCCCACCTTAGTCTGGCTTCTTTTTACCATTGTTTCACTAACATGATTTTTGCTGAGATCCTCAATTCATGGCATCAAATCCAGTGGACTGTTTGTAGTCCCAACTGTATTTGATACCTCGACAGGATTCAGCACTTCTTGAAGTGTCTTCTTCCTTTAGCTTTCATGGCACTCTATCTCCTGGTTTTCCTCCTTGCTAACTGTTGGTCCTCTGTCATCTGAGAGGGGCCTGTCCCTTCCAGACAGAACGCTGGGCCCAGGAAATCTCACCCATCTGCAGTGCTCTAGTATTCTTCCGGGTACTGATTTATCACAGTAGTGTGTCTGCTCCCTGCTTGGATATCCACTTGCCTTCTTTTTATTGCTATTTACATAACTTCATCTTACCTCAAAACTCTCATCCTTTTCCAGTGTTTTCTAACTCAGCGTGGTAGCACTTCCATCCCTTCCTACCAGAAACTTAACAAAACATCCATGAAACTTACTTCTCACCCTCCACATCCACCAAGCCCTCTCGTCTTCATCTTCAAATGTTGGCTGATATCTTTACTTCTCCATCTCCAATGCCACCCCTTAGTTCACGCCAACATAATTTTGTTTCAGGATTAGTGAAATCCCCTTACCGACCATTCTTGCTTCGTTCATTTGAATCGCCACACTGCAACCAAAGTAATCCATGTGAAAATACAGTTAGCATTCTGTCTAGCCCCTTTCCCTGATCTTCCCTCCAAATGAAACATTCAGTGCCTTTCATTGTTCTTGAGATAAAGCACAACATCCTTACCAATATATATAAGCCGCTTCTGCCTGGAATGACCTCCAGCTTCCACTCTTGTCTCATCCCCTACCATTTCCTCTTTTGTTCACTAGATTTTGGTCCTTGGCTAGACCTCAAGGAGGACACAATGAGAGATATTCATTTAATTATTTTAACTTAGTGACTAATCAAAGTAGCGGCCAGACTTTCCATATCAGGAATAAGCATTAATTGTGAATTTTCTGCTCTTTATTAGGATTTCAGATTTGATATGAAAGAGCAAGAGATAACTTTCATGGATGAGTTTTTGCGTTGGCTTCTACATTAGCTGATATTAGCTGAATGAATTAAAGTCTGCTGTACCCAAAACCATTTTTCTACAGATGTGGAGACTGAAACTCCTTCTAAACACGCAGGGAAGGGTCTACAAAAGAGAAAGAGAGCAGAATTGTGTCGTTGGGACTTAGCTGTATTTGGAGATGTTGGGAATTTTTTTCTGCCTGTTACCAAGGATACAGTCACAGATTGGATAAGAGACTCAGAAGGTCACATTCTGGCCTTTGGGAAGTGTGTAATATATAAAAAGAGACAGAGAAACAATATAAATACATTACTTATCTTAGAGCTTTACAGGAAATTGAGAATATTTTCATTTATATATTTGTAATAGAATGAATAATCCCCTTCCTTCCCTCCACCCTAAAAAAAAATCTATGTCTTTACCCATGGAACCTGTGAATGTTACCTTAGTTAAGGATCTTGAGATGGGAGGATTATCTCAGATTTTCCTGGTGGGCTGTAAATATAATCATACGTATTCTTGTAGGTGAGAGACATTGAGGAATTTAACACAGAGATAGAAGAGAAAAACACAATAAGAAAACAATGCAGAGATTGGAATGATATAACCACAAACCAAAGAATGCCAGCAGGTACCAAAACCTAGAATAGACAAGGAAGGATTCTCCCCTAGAGCTTCCAGAGGGAGCTGGTCCTGCTGGCAACTCTTTTCAGCTCAAGGATGATGATTTTAGGTCACCAACTTTGGATAATTTGTTGCAGTAGCCATAGGAAACTTTATACTCAATTTATTGATCATATAGATGAGGTATGAGAAGTGCTCACCATTAAAATCCATGTGTTTTCTATTGGCATGCCATAAAATGATGCTCAAAGTTTCTTTCTATCCCTTCAGCCCTTTTGAGGAGTATTCTCGTTGAATGAGGGCCTAGCTATGTACTCTCCACATAACCTTGAATTGAGAACATGTCTTTGTGATGTATTTTTTAACCCACGTCTTATATTCAATGTCTTTGCAGCTCAGTTGGCATTTTTGCTTTCAGGATCACTTTGAAATCCACTTCAATTTCTTGAACACCAAGCATAGTTCTGCCACTTGGAACTCCTACATTTTCACTTGTACCACAAGTAGTATAATCGTGTCACATTGACAAGGCCTTGCCATCTGGTAATATAAGTAATACCACTCTTCCTTCACCGTGAATGGCTCTTGAGTATTCAGACCACATCTTCATGCTGTTGAAAGATCCTGGACACATCGGTAGACAGATGAGTCCAGTGGAAGAGTGGGTCAGGGATGATGCTAGTAGGGTCAGTTCAGCTTTTAGCTTTGTAAATGTTAGTTCTGTATTGAAGAATCTCAAAATCCAGAAAACAAAATAGACACAAAAGAAAACACCCATACAATGTGCTGCCCTATGGAAGAGGTAGGGACAAAGGGCTTTGGGAGTAGAGCTATGGAAACATACAATGCCAGAGAGTCCGAAGGCTACAAAGAAATGTGGCAGTCTTAGCCTTGATGAATTTCTAGTTCAGCAGAGGAGAAGAAGAGGCATTTTAAACAGCTAGCTCAGCTAGCTAGACTGTTTAAAATGGGCAAAGGTGATGAGGGTGACTTATGGAGTTAGTGAAGAACAGGTAGTCCGAAAACAGCACAGAAATTCATGTTTACATGGCAGAAGTTCCTATAGGAAGTTGATGTTGAGACATGACTTTTACAAGATCAAAGGAAAAATTATGAGATGCCTCATGTCCTGTACCATGCAAGCAATTTATAAAGAGTAACATGGGAATGCTGATGAGGATGAGTTGACTAAGACCTCTTATTAGTGTTTGTGGGAGTCTTAAGTTAATCCAATTTTATTAGGGAATGACTTTGCAATATGTATTAAAAACCATAAACATATCCATGTATTTTACACAGAGAATGCTGCCTTCCAGAATCTACCCTAAAGGAAAAACACAAAATATGGAAAGATGTCATACATAAATATGTTCACCTCAGCCATGTTTGTGATGTGGAAAGCAAGAAATAACTTATATGTATAAGAAGAAGGAAATAGTGAACAAAATCATGGGTTCTAGAGCTCACAAGGTAGCAGCCCAGGACCAAAGCTGGAAATATTACTTTTTGTCAATTTTTTTTGAATGAGGTAAATTTTTAATAACATGAAATTAACTACTTTGAAGTGTACCTCTCAGTGGCACTACATGCATAATGTTGTGCAACCATCACCTCTAACTAGTTACAAGATATTTGTCACACACCAAATAGAGGCCCTGTACCTGTTAAGCAGTTATTCCCCATGTCATTTTTTTCCCAGTCCCTGGCAATCCCTAATCAACTTTCTGTCTCTATGGATTTATCTATTCTGGATATTTCATATAGATAAAATCATACATATGAACCAGACATATTTTTTGCCTTGCTTTTTTCACTTAGCATAATGATTTCAAGGTTTATCTGTATTGTAGCAAGGAATAAAATATCAGTAGTGCATTCCTTTTCATGGCTGAGTAATATTCCATGATCTGGATAGACCACATTTTGTATACCAATTCATCCACTCGTGGATATTTGGGTTGCTTTCACCTTTGGGCTATTGCCAATAGTGCTTTTGTGAATATTTGTGTACAAGTTTTGTTTAAATACCTATTTTCAATTGGGAAAGTACATACGTACCTATAAGTAAAATTTCTGGATTGTCAAATTCAAAACGAATTGAACTTGAATGTCTTTATTGGGCTTCGTATTCAGCTTGGCTTCAGTTTCAACCACTGTCTCTGGTTTTACACCCCTCTTTTATATCCCTACCTTTAAATTACACTGTCTCTTGAAGGCATCTCATTTGGGTATGTGATCACTCTCAACTAGTCTTTGAACTGTTATATGGCAATGTAAAATAACCCTGTAAAATCTTTAGTAACATGGGGAAATGTTGCCATTATAAAGTTACAGGAGAAAGATCAGGTTATTGTATCTAAAGTATTTTTTTTAAATCAAAACACCTGTCTTTGTTGGTTTTATGTCTCTAAACAGAGTACTTGAGACTGAATAATTTACAAAGAAAAGAGGTTTATTTTGGCTCGTAATTCTAGAGGCTGGCAAGTTTAAGGTTTGGCAGCTGTTTCTGACAAGGGCCTAGTGCTACTTCAATGGTGAAAAAGTGGTAGGATGAACAAGCTAATGTAAAGTGAGCAAATGGGAGAGGTAACCTCTCTTTATAACAACCCACTCTCATGGGTGGGATGGGAACTAATCCGTTTCTGTGAAAACTAACCCAGTCTTATGAGAAAGACATTAATTCATCTTAATTACCTAATCACCTCTTAAAAGAACTACCTCCCAATGTTACCATTGTGGCAATTAAATTTCAGCATGAGTTTTGACAGGGACAAATTACATCTAAACCATAGCATCCTCCCTTGGACCCCCAAAATTTATGTCATTCTCACATGCCAAAGTCATCCACCCCAGTGGCCTCAAAAGTCTTAACTCATTCTAGCACCAACTCAGAAGTCTAAAGTCCAAAGTCCCATCTGACACTCAAGGCAAGCTCCTTCCAACTATGAACCTGTAAAATTAAAAACAAGTTGTCTACTTCTAAAATACAGTGGCAGAACAGGCATAGGGTAAACATTTTCACTCCAAAGGAACAGATAGGTAGGAAGAAATGAGTTACCAGCCCAAAGGGAGTCTGAAACACAGCAGGGAGGACATTAAATCTTAAAGGCCTCAAATAATCTTTCACTCTGTGTGCTGCCTCCTGAGCATACTGGAATAAGGATGGGCTCCCAAGGCTTCAGGTAGCTCCTCCCCTACAGCTTTCCTGGGTGCAGTCCACATGGCTGCTCTCTCCGGGTAGTTACATCCTGGTGTCTGTGACTTTTTTAGGCAGGCATTGCAGGCTGCTGGTGGCTCTATTCTGAGGTCCTGACAGTGGCCTCAACCTTACATTTCCACTGGGTGTAACTAGTGGAGGCTCTTTGCAGCTCCATCTATGAAGCAAATCACAGGCTTTCTATAAAATCCCTTGAAATCTAGGGAGAGAAAGCCATGCTTCTATAGCTCTTATATGCTGCACGCCTGCAGCATTAGCACCATATGGATACCAGCAACGTCTGCAATTTGCATTCCAGAGTGATAGGAAGAGCCACACCTGAGGCCACTGGAACTATGACTGGGGTGTCCAAGGGGCACTGTACTGGAATTTGAGGAGTAGAGTCCCGAGGTAGCCTGGGCAGTGAACCTGTTGGGGACACCCTGGGTCAACCCCAGAAAACTATTCTGCCCTCCTAGGCTTCTGGGCATGTGATGGGAGGGACATCCTTGATCTCTGAAATGCCTTGGGGTCTTTCTTCCATAGTTTTGATGAGTTATTATCTAGCTCCCTGCTAACCATGTTAGTCTTCTAGTCTTCTTGGCAAACAGTCTCTGGGCCATACCCTTGATTTCCTCTTGAAGATGCTCTTCATTCTGTACTACATGGCCAGGCTATGGATTTTCAAATCTTTTTACTCTGCCTCTCTGTTTTCTAGCTGCTCACTGTAAATAGTTATAAGTAACTATACATCAGGCTGAGCACTTTGCTACTTTAAAATTTCTTCTGCCAGATATGCTGTTCCATTGCTCCTAAGTTTGACCTTCGACAAAGCCCTAGGACATGGACACAGTGCATCCAAGTTCTTTGTGACCATACAACAAGGATGGCCTTAACTCCAGTTCCCAGTGAAATATTCCTCATTTTCCACTGGATATCTCATAAAAATGGCCTTTACTCTTCATATTTCTATCAGCTTTCTGGTCATGACCACTTTACCAATCTCCAAAAATATCCAGACTTTCTGTGATCTTCTCATCTTTTGAGCTTTCACCAGAATCATCCTTAATGCTCCATTCATGGCAATACAGGCTTTTTTCCAGCCTGCCTGCTACTCCCAAATTTGTTCAGCCCCAACCCATTACCCAATTCCAAATCCACTTCCACATTTTCAGGTGTCATTCCACTCTTCAGTACCGTTTTTCTGTCTCAATAAATTTTATGTTGCTACCAAAAAAAAAAGAAAAAAAAAGAAATATTTGTGACTGAATAATTTATATAGAAATGAGGTTTATTTTGACCCATAGTTCTAAAGGCTGGGAAGTCTAAGATGAGCCAGCTGCAACTGGTGAAGCATTCATGCTACTTAATCACATGACGGAAAAATTGAAGAGCAAGCAAGTGCATGCAAAGAGAGCAAAGTAGGAGAGGCACGCTTACCCTCATGGGAATTAATTCATTCCTGCCAGAACTAATCTAGTCTTATGAAAAAGACATTAATCCATGTTAATGACCTAATCACCCTCAAAAGCACCAGTTCCCAACATTGTCACATTGGCAATTAAATTTTGACATAAGTTTTGGTGAGGAAAAAATCTAAACCATTCTAGGTGTCTAATTTTAAGTGCCTAATCCTAAGGGTGGTAAATATGACCTGAACTTCTTTTCCTTGGAAAGATATTTCTAAAATCTCTCTAGAAAATTCTCCATATGTAGGCTGCTATGTTTCAGATTTGCTTTGGGCTGGTAACTCAAGCAATTGCAGGCTGACAATTGCTCCCCTGTCCTCCTCTCCAGGAGACACTCATCTCCAAAGAGTATATAAAAAAAATCTGTAGAGCTTTACAAACAGATATATTTAATTTAAATACTACCTTGGCACTTCCTAGCTGTATTACCTGAGACATACTGACACATAGTAGGTTTTAATAAATGGTTGTTTTTGAATCAAAATTAATCTGGTGTTCTCTTGAGTTTCTTGTTTCTGAGGTATAACTTACATTACAAGGTATATTTACCCTTGGTCACTGGACTGGACCAGGAATGACCATCTGCTCCTTTTTATCCAGAATCTGCCTCTTTATGCCCCAGGGTCACTTCCTTAGAAAGACCCCCTGGAGCCCTGTCAAGGGCAGAGTGGATCTCCTTGTAGCCTGTCATCCCTTTCCTTCATGGCATGTAACTCAATTTGTACTTCTTTCTTGGCCCTTGTTTGATATACAATTCCTCACCTGACTCTAGACTCCTGAAGACAGGAGTCCTATTTATATACCTAGTGCCAAACATAGAGTCTGTCTATTACAAAAGTAGATGCCTGACAAATATTGTTTAAATTGAATGAATAGAATCAAAAGATTGAGGTTCCAGTCCTGATCTTACTAGTCTTATAATCCTTATGGCCATGTTTTCCTAGTGCTACAAGGAACCGGTTTGTAAAAGATGATGTCAGAAATGCCCAGCTTCTATTTTATAGAACTAATCGTGTAACTAATTGTGTAATTACCTTCTATATGTGTATACTTCTCTGTATTTTCAGAGCATGTCCAAACCCCACATAATGTGCCACTGATACCTTTTCCGACGGTCTAATCTGGCATAGGGTACCAACGACAAGGGAGATCAGGAATCTACTAAGATATTCATGGAGGGAGCAGGCTGCTGGCCATGCTGACCTCCATTGCTGATGATGCAAAAGAGACCAGGAAGAGGACCTTACACCCAGCACTGGACTCTGTGCCAGCCAAATGAAGAAGAACATACAGAAACAAATACATCACATTTGTTCCCTTGAGTATGCTGGTCTTTCCTTTGAGCGTGTTTCCTGTTGAGAGAAATGCAGGGAAATAATAATGGTAAAAGGACAGGATTAGTAATCACACATGCTGAGTCTGTTAATATATTCATTTTTCATGCAACGCTTTGCTGAATAGAGCCTACTTTGTGCCCTGTTACTGGGCTGCGTGCTGGAGAACCAAAGGTAAATACTTGGTCTTTTTTGCCTCTCTGAGCCTCCATTTACTCCTCTGGAAAATGCGAGTTAATAATAATGCCTGCTCAGAAAAATCCTGATGAGATATTTAGGAGCAATGGAGCAGACACTCAATAAGAATTGCTATAGATGTCTTCTACCAAACGTACATACACACACACACACACACACGCACGCATGCACAGAAAGAGAGAGAGAGAGAGAGAGAGAGAGATCCTCTTGTCCTTCCTTCCTCATTCTCTCTGTATGTTCTGTTTCCCATCTGTGATTTCCTCCCAGCCACTATCTTCCTTTCTCTCTCTGCCCCCTCAGTGAGCTCCTTCCTTCACTTTCTCGTATCCTGGCTCCTTCCTGCCAGCTTTTCTCTCACCACACTTTGTTGGGACCCTGTGGCCTCCAAGCACCCTAGAGGTCACTAGGCCAGGCTGCTGGCATGTAACATGCAGGTTTGCCTATCAGGAGGGCAACCCTGCTAAGTGGAGGTCAGGGCACAATTCTATTTTGGAAGCTTCATGCAAGCAGAGCTCTTGACAACTGATGCTGAGGGAAAGGGGGGGGGCTAGTGGCACCTGCCTTGGTGCCTGAGCTGGTCTGGCAGGCACTTGGGGAGAAGGCAGCCCTATGCCAAGCAGCCCTGGCAAGGCATGAGTCTTAGAAATGGGATCCTTCTCATGGAGGAGCAGACGGGAAAATGTAAACAGAACAAGATGTATTGCAGGGTGTGGGAGCAGAGCAAGAGGGGATAAGCACTGTGGGAAGGAAGAGGAGACAGAGGGAGCCTGGGAGATGCTGGAGAGTATGTGAAAATCAAAATTGTGTTCATTTCCCCAAAACTTAGCAAGGGGGACAGATGGGACTGAGAACAATATGGTGGCCTACTCTCCCCCTATAATTCTGTACCCGAGCAAAGGAAGGTTGGACTGAAGTTTCTCACCTGTTAAAATTCAGGAGAAGGACATGACCCTTTTTAAACATATATATATATATATATATATATATATATATATATATATTTTATTGCATTTTAGGTTTTGGGGTACATGTGAAGAACACGCAGGATTGTTGCATAGATACATGCATGGATCTTCTTAACCTACTTGAGAATAACTTCCAGGCTGGAAGAGAAACTCTCAGAGGATCATCTCATGCCATACTATTCAGGAAGTCACAGTGTAATTCACTTAGGCAGATAGTGATTTTAAACCCTGCTGGAGCCTGGAAGATAAAACCAGTTCTTAATCTTATGGTGCTGATAGAGCAGGGATGCCTGTTGAGTCTTACAGGGTGCTTTGGGAGTATATGTGATGGGCCAGTACGGTGAGGAAGGTGATTGATACTCGAGGCAAGAATGTGTGTGAAGACCCAGGGAAGAGAGACAAAGCTCGTTTCCAGAGTTGCAAGACCATCAGTGACAGTAGTGAGATGAGAAGTGAGAGAAGTGCCCAGGGAGCACACTGATCCTTGACATGAGCTGTGGCTCTACCCTGTAGGCAGTGGAAAGCCACTGCAGGGTTTTGAGCTGGTAAGGTCTACATGAACCTATTTGAAAAGTTTTCCCAAGCTGCAGTAAACATGGTGGTGGCTAGGGTGTGGGGGTGTGGGTGGCATGCAGCCAGGAATTGAGTAAATGTGGAGGGGCTAGACTGGAGGTTGTTGTAGTTGTCCACATGAAATCTTGTACTAGGATGGAGATGAGATGGAGACGGAGATGGAATGAAGTAGGTGAATATTCATTTCATATATATATATGTATATATATACACATATATATTCCATGTATATACATAGATATGTATTCCATATATGCATACTCCATGTGTATATTGTATCCCAAGTGTGTGTATATATAGTACATATATAAATTATATATATATAATGTGTGTGTGTGTGTGTGTATGTATGTATACTTTTCTATGGAGTTCAGTGTTGCCTTCTTGGAGTAAGGCAGCAAAGAAGGCAGGACAGGTGCTTTTGAGGTGCCAGAGCACCTCCTGGGGAGTGCTAGCACATGCCTGAGATTTGCCAGTAAGTTCCCACTGAACTATCTTTTCGGGAGACATAGCTTTTCTAAAGGAAGGGCACACATGGTATTAGTCATATAATGCCAAACAAGGTGCTCAGCCTCAATCTCTGTTTCCAAATTTGTCCAGGAAAGTTAATGATAACTTGTCCGCAGGGCTGATGTGGACGATTAAATGAAGCCACAACTGCCTGCCACTGAAGACAGCCGGCGCCTAATAAATGACAGCTCCTCACTCCCAGCTTTCTCTTCCCACCCCAAGCCGAACAATCACCCTGATGATTTCTTCATTCTGGTCTTCCTAGAATCCAGGCTTTTTCAGAAAATAAAGGAATTGTGTCACTTATTTATCCCATGTTCAAAACTGTGTGACACTTAACCCTGGAACAAGCCCCAGAATAGCTCTGTATGCCCAGTTCCTACCATGTTCTTTGCCAACTTCATGACAAATGCAACTACATCACAAATAAAAAGAGGAATGAAATCACACTTGCCCTTGAACATGATTCACTCATTTCCACCTTCTGATTTTTGCACCAGCTGCTCCCTCTGCCTGGAGTATGCCTCTTGCAGATATTCTCATGACTGGGTTCTTTGTCCTTCATCTCTCAGCTTAAATGTCGTCTCCAACAAAGGTCTTCTGTGACCACCGATAGAGTTTGGTTATCTCCTCTAAATCTCATGCTGAGATGTGATCTCCGTTGTTGGTGGTGAGGCCTGATGGGAGGTGTTTGGGTCATGGAGGCAGAACTGTCGTGGCATGTTGCTGTTCCTGCTATGGTGAGTGAGTTCTCAAGAGATCTAGTTGTTGTAAAATGAGGCACATCTCCGCACCCACACACACACACTCTCTGTCTTTCTCGGTCCTGCTACATGACATGCCTACTGCTGCTGCTTCACTTTCTGCCATGAGTGAAAGCTCCCTAAAGCCTCCCTAGAAGCCGAGCAGATGACAGCACCATGCTTGTACAGCTTGCAGAACCATCAGCTAATTAAACATCTTTTTTTAAAAGTTACCCTGCCTTGGATATTTTTTATAGCAGTGCAAGAATGTCCTAATATAACCACCCAAGTTAAAGTAGCCCACCCCCTTCAATCAGCACCTCCCACTTCGGACACCAGGTTAACCACAACTTCTGTCTGGCTTGGCTATAAATCAGAGATTCCCACAACCCACTTGTTTCAATAATTGCTAGGGTGACTCACAGAACCCAGGAAAGCAGTTCACTTACTAGTTCCAATTTATTACAAAGGATATATTTAAAGGATACAAATAAGCAGGTGAAGAGATACATAGTACATAGGATGAGGTTTAGAGGGGCCCCAAGGGCAGCTCCTATTCCTGTGGAGTTCAGATGCACCATCCTTCTGGCACATAGATGTGTTCACCAACCCAGAAGCTCTCTGAACCCAGTAGGTCCTGGATTACTGGAGGTTTCATCATATAGGCACAATTAACTGCTAAGTCAGTCTCTAGCCACTTCCCCTTCCCAGAGGATGGGGGCAAGAGGGAACAAATAGTTCCAAGCTCTAATCCTTGCTTTTCCTTTCTGGCAATCAGCTCCCATACAGGAACTTGCCAAGAGCCACCTCATTAGAACAAAAGATGCTCCTACCACCCAGGAAATTCGAAGAGACTGAGATTTCTGTGTCGGGAACTGGGGTCCAAGACCAAATATTAAAGTAAAAGATGCTCCTATAAACTCTATCATTCATAAAATCACAAGGGTTTTAGGAACGCTGTGCCAATAACCAGGGACAAAGACAAACTATGTATCTTAGTATAAATCACAGTATCACACTGTATGTAGCCAGTTGGTAAATGTTTTTGACTTTGCATGTTTGCAGAACTAAGTCTCTGTCACACTTACTCAATTCGGCAGTCATAGCAAGAAACAGCCACAGACAAAATGTAAGTGAAAGGGTGTGACTGTGTTCCAAATTAACAATAAAATGTTATTTATTTACTCATTTAAAATTTATTTATTATACTTTAAGTTCTGAGCTACATGCGCAGATCGTGCAGGTTTGTTACATAGGTATACACATGCCATGGTGGTGGTTTGCTGCATTCATCATCCACATTTGGTATTTCTCCTAATGCTATCCCTCCCCAATCTCCCCACCCCTTGCTATTCCTCCCCTAGCTCCCCTCACCCCCAGACCCCAGTGTGTGATGTTCCCATCCCTGTGTCCATGTGTTCTCATTGTTCAACATCCAATTATGAGTGAGAACGTGTGGTGGTTGGTATTCTGCTCTTGGGTCAGTTTGCTGAGAATGATGGTTTCTGGTTTCATCCATGGCCTTGCAAAGGACATGAACTCATCCTTTTTTCATGGCTGCATAGTATTCCATGATGTATATGTGCCACATTTTCTTTATCTAGTCTATCATTGATGGGCCTTTGGGTTGTTTCACACCTTTGCTATTGTAAACAGTGCCACAATGAACATAGATGTGCATGTGTCTTTATAATAGAACAATTTATAATCCTTTGGGTATATACCCATTAATGGGATTGCTGAGTCAAATGGTATTTCTATTTCTAGAACCTTGAGGAATCGCCACACTGTCTTCCACAATGGTTGAACTGATTTACACTCCCACCAACAGTGTAGAAGCATTCCTATTTCTCCATATACTCTCCAGCATCTGTTGTCTCCAGATTTTTTAATGATCACCATTCTAACTAGTGTGAGATGGTATCTCAATGTGGTTTTGATTTGCATTTCTCTGATGACCAGTGAGGATGAGCTTTTTTTCATGTTTATTGGCCGCGTAAATGGCTTCTTTGGAAAAGTTTCTGTTCATATCCTTTGCCCACTTTTCCTTAAACAAATTTACAAGACAAAAACAACCCCATCAAAAAGTGGACAAAGCATACAATTTTATTTTAAAAAGCAGGTATTGGGGATGGATTTGACCCATAGACTGTAGTTTATTGGTACTTAAATTAGAGGATGGCAAAAATGCACAATTTTCTGCTAAAATTTTTTGATTCACCCCTGAATTTTATCCACACACTCCTTGGGGGAAGAGGATCTGTGAACCCCAGTTTAGGAAGTCTTGAATATTCATACAACAAAAGAATTGTATAAATCAAGTAAGTTTAGGTTGTGTTGTCAATACTATTCAGAGACACAGCTTACATGAACAAAGGTTTAAGGGGTCTGAAAAGTCCTGCATTGAACTTTGCTTAACTTTATTTATTTTGGTCTTTTCTTTCATGCATGATCGTTTTTTTTTTTTTTTTTTTTTTTAAAATCTCCTAGATCATTCCATGAATCACACTTTGGAAATGTCCTATAATACACACACACACACACACACAGACATACATACACACACACACTTTATAGTTGAGAACATTATTAGAGTTCTTGAGAGAAACAGAACCAACACCGTGTGTGTGTGTGTGTGTGTGTGTGTGTGTGTGTGTGTGTGTGTGTGTGCTGTATGAATATATTGAGATCTGTTTATTTTAAGGAATTACCTACGTAGTTATGGAGGCTGGCAAGTCCAAAATCTGTAGAGTGGGCTAGAAGGCTGGAGACTCAAAGAAAAGGGGACACAGCAGTTTAAATCTGAACACTGTCTGCTGTGAAATCCTGTCTTGTTCAGGGGAGGTCAGCTTTTTGTGCTCTTCAAACCTTTAACTGACTGGGTGATGCCCACCCACATTATGGGAGAAACCTGCTTTGCTCAAAGTCCACTGATTTAAATATAAATCTCATCCATAAACACCCTCACAGGAATACCTAGAATAACATTTGGCCACACATCTGGGCACCATGGCTCAGCCAAATATATACAGAAAATTAGCCATCACAAGGACCCTAAGCCTAGAGAAAGAGTGTGATGGTTCTAAGGGTCCACAGCCACTGAATGTCAGAGAAGTCACTACAATTCAGGTGTCTGAAGTCCAGGAATGTTGGCCATTGGGACTCCATATTTCCCCAAATTATGTTGCATTGTTGGTGTGGAGATGGTTATTCCTGAGTTGTTCTAGTCTAAGAGGCTGCAATAAACTTCCACAGGTCGAGTGAAATTCCTGTGGACACTCTGGGAACTCATAATTGTACCAGAAAACAGGCCTGGCTGACAATTAGGGCCAGATTGTGATCTGAGGGCCACCGAAAGAACCTCCAGCCCTACCATGCCCCACCAGCCCTTCTCAGATGGAATTCTAGTCTTGGTGGTTAATTCTTACCGGCTTCAGCTAATACAGTGAATGAGTGAGGAGCATGCCAGCTGAGTGAATAAGTTGATTTTACGTGTCATGCTTTGTTAAGGAAAAATATATACTATTCATAAGTCACCTACTATGTGCCAGGTGCTATGCAATATGCTTTAACCAGTGATCCTCAACCTGCAAACGAGTCCACTTCAGAGCTTTAAACACTTTCAAAATCTTGGTCTTCACATCCATAGATTCTCATTGAATTTTTATGGAGTAAGAATCCAGATCGAACTGACCCTAAGCGAAATCTCACCACAATAGTGTCAACTGACAGCTTACCATGTGTTGTTTAGCAGGGCTGCACATACTGGTGATCCTCTGGTCCAAGGCTTCTCAACCGTGCTGCACCGTAAAATCACCTAGGAGATTTTTAGAATCCTGACGCTTAGCTCATACCCCAGACCAAATATTTAATAAATCAGAATAATTGGTGGTTGGGACCTAAGCATCCACATTTTATTATTTAGTTGGAGTCTTGCTCTGTCACCCAGGCTAGAGTGCAGTGGCGCATTCTTGGATCTCTGCGAGTTGTGCCTCCCTGGTTCAAGCGATTCTCCTGCCTCAGCCTCCTGAGTTGCCGGGATTACAGGCATTCATCACCACATCCAACTAATTTTTTTGTATTTCTAGTAGAGTCGGGGTTTCACCATGTTAGCCATGCTGGTCTTGAACTGCTGTCCTCAAGTGATCTGCCTGCCTTGGCCTCTCAAAGTGCTGGGATTACAGACATGAGCCACCATGCCTGGCAGATCTGCATTTTTTATAAAGACGCTCTACTGATGCCTTCCTTGATACGAATGTGCAGTCAAGGTTAAGGACCAGGGATCTACCTTTTGGGGATCTTGAAATTTATATATTTTAGTGAACACTCCAATTCTTAAGGAGGGGCTAATTAGAGCAACTCTCCTAGTACAGTACTTCTTAAACTTGAATGTGCAAACAAACCTTCTGTTGGTCTCACTAAAATGCAGATTCTCATTCCTAGTTTGGGAGGTCTGCAATTCTGTGTGTCTACCCACACCTCCACGGATGCTGATGCTGCTGGTCTTCAGGCCACACTTGGAGTAGTAAGAAGGCAGATCTTGTTCTTATCACTAACCTAGGTGGGAGCACCCCACAGTTCTACTTACGAACTTTTAGTCCCATCGAACTGTGTTCAGAAGGTCTGACTCAGGGTCTCTTTCCACTTTCATCAAAAGAAACTGTCATGGGAAAGTTGAGAGTTGTTCTTACTGCCCCAGACTCGCTAGCCCATAGGAAGCTGCTCTTTCAGACAGGAGTACCAGGAAACTTGTTTCAACACAGCACTGGTAGATGTTTCCTGGAGAACAATACTGATTGTGTGATTAATCTTGTTTCTTTCTTTCCATTTTTTTCTCCTTCAGCCACAGGAAGCACAGTACCAAATGGCAGCCCAAAATAGGAATGATATTGAGATGTATGCCTCTACTTTTGTATGCTAATTTTGACTTTGGTCTTTCCATCCTATGTGAAAGCAATTTATGTGACATCTCTGGGTTGTAAATTTCCAGAGTACAAAATGGGAATTCTATTTCGTTAGAGGCAATGTGATACTGTGGAAATCTCATGGTCTTTGAGGACAGATAGATTTTAGTGTAATTGTGTCTTCTTGACTTGTATGAATCCCGGCTCTGTAGCCTTGAATTCCTACCTATCACAGGGGGATGATCCCTTCTGTCCTGTGGAGGTGAAGGTAAGATGCTTGCAGAATACCAAATGGAAAGCAGAGAGAAGCTGAGGACAGTGGGTTAGGAGCAGGAAGCAGAGACAGTGGTATCATTATAAAAAGAAAAATAAAAAACCTTCCAACAACCTGGTTTCTAGAGAGGAAGATTCAATCCAAGACCAGAACCCTGCAGGCTCTCTGAAAGATACGAACTCAGCCTGGTGAGGGGTGAGGACAGGGTGGAGTTTCTGGGCCGTCCCTTGGGGACTGCCAGCAGGGACTTTTCCAACTCCAGCATCTGCGAGTCTGTGAACTCATCCATCTGCTCATTTGGGCTTCTTCTTAGCAGGGTGTTCTTGCATGTGTTGACAAAAAATATCTTTTGACATGTAGAAGGTTAGTAATTTTTAGATTTTGTGAAAAGACGCTCAAAAATCTGTCTCCCCAGCCGGTCTTCCCCATGCCTCCTTGTCTACTGAGGCCTCCTTCAGATTGATTTGGCATCCTCGCAGTTCCTTCTCTAAGACTTTTTAGGATTTACTTTGCAAACTTGAATGTGTAGCTCCTCTGCATTATCTGTGATGCTCAGCATGATCTGTGCCTATTCCAGGGCTGAGAAAACACTGATAACAACCTTGGCTTGGCCAGATGTTGGAGGAAAGAGAAGACTGGGGATGGAAAGAGGACTGGATTTGGGTCAGGAATCCTGAGTTTGAATGTGCTGCTGAACAGCTGTGTGATGTTGAGCAGATTGTTCAACATCTATGAGTTCCATTTTTTTTTTTAATGTGTAAAATGAGGCTGATGGCATCTACCTTGTAGGTTGTAAACTTAGAATAGAAGACACAAAAGTGGTGAGTATATAGTCTAGCACAAAATAAATTTTAATCAAGTTTCTTTTTCCTTTATTTTTTAAAATCATTGTTTACTCTGTTTTTGCCATCTTTAAGCCAATTTTATTGCATATTTCTTCAGTCGTCATATTTGTCTGTTTGATGTAGTGGGCTCATTCTGTGCTAAGAAGATGAGAAAGTTGAAGGAGCATTTTATTAATCTGTTTCAGCATTCCATATACATTATGACATCTTGGCCTCACAGCATTGCTTTGAAACAGGTGTTATTATTATCGGCATTATCCTATTGTACAGACCAGGACATGGACTCTCAGGGGTTGAGTGATTTCCCACAGTCACCCAGCTCTGGTTGGTGGAGTGGGGACTAAATCTGCTTCTGCCTGCATCTCCCTGAGGCACGTCCTCTCCTCGGTGTTCAGTCTTAGGGTGGAAGGTGCTGACCATGGAGGATTGTGATGATATTTCAAAACAATGCAGGCGCAGCTCCAGATCAGAGTAGGGTAAAAATACATCAGGGAAGTGAGAGGAGACATATTGCGAGTCAACATAAGGAAGTAGTTTTAAATACCCATCACTGCCTGGAATTAGAATGGGCTGCCTTGTTGGGGATGGGGGCAGGTAATGAGCTCCCCACCATTGAATATCTAAGCAGGAAGCCTCATAGCCCACTGCAGGGGCTGGGCAGGGAAGCCAGGGAACAGCAAGTTTCCTGGTGAGGAACAGAGGCTGCCCTGGATGTTTCTGAGGCTCTGCTAACAGCTCCCCTGCCACTCTTCTTTCTGCAGTTCTCCTGCATTACTTACACCTCAGCACCTCCATTTCCTCTTCTGTAAAACCCACAAAGGGTGCCTACCTCCTGGAGTGGGCGTAAGCCTTGAGATAAACCACATAAAGTGTCAAGAACCATTTCTAACCTGTGATGGGGGTACAATAAATGTAGCTGCTAGAATTATTTTCACTTTTATAAAAATAAAAATTGAGTTCTTGTATGGTTTGGCTCATTTGCCAAAAGAGCAGTCCTAGAATCAAAGGGCTATTCTGTGGTTCCTATCAGATACTGAGGCAACTGTGCAAATCAGATGAGATGCAAAGACCCAAGGTCCTGGGTGCACGGGCTTGATGTGTGGCAGCTCCTAGTAAGTATGCTCAATAAATTGTAGTTCATAATGGAGTATTTTAGTTCAATAACTTGGGTTCAGCAGGTGATTCCACAGAAGGCTCCAGGTGTCACCCGTGAGAATGAGTGCAGATATATAAGGTTGCACTAGTGCTCATAAAGATCCTGTGAGGCAGGTGTTGGGCCTCTAGGGTGGGGTAAATGACCCTCACAGCTCCTTGCAGCCTCCAAAGGCTGGGGTTCTGCCATTGCTAATGATGACTGGATTGTGCTTGGAACCCCCTTCTATGTCATTTTACACCTTTCTTTTTCTCCCTAAGGGATTATGCATTAAATTCATCAAATTTGCTTCTATTTGATTTGAAAGGGCATGTAAATAATCTTTAAGTAATAGCAATTACTGATTCACATTTATAATGTGTTGTAATTTAGAAAGCATTTTCCCACATTTTTCTATATATCCTTTTTTCTTTTTATCAGTTCCCCCATTTCCTAGATATTTATTGAGTGACTACTATCTGTTGGCCATTGTTCATTCTCTGGGGAGGTAAATAAAAATTAGACACTGTACCCTCAACAAATGCCATTCCTAAAGGGTCCTATTAAAATGAAAATCATGTCCTGACTTTACTTAAAACCCTCTGGTGACACCTCCCTATGCCCCTCCCACTTTTTCACTACCAATTAAATTTACCACCTTGCTTTGGTAGATGACCTCCTTCAAGGGGCAGGTGACATCCTGCTCTTTCCTCTCACCCTTCACCCAAGCTGATTGGATCTCTTTGCTTTTTTTGACCAGTCCCATGCTCTGTTCTGGGTTTCAGGGCTCCTGTGCAAGAAACTCCTCAGCCACCCCACACTCCAAAAGGTTGGCTCCTTATCATCCTTCAGATTCCAGCTAGAAGTCACCTCTTAGAGAAATATTAACAGCTGCCCACTTCCGGGCACCCCACTGAGGATCACAGTTTGCACTTATTCATGTGTTGACATATCTCTGCCACTGTAGGTCATGTTCCTTGAAGACAGGTATGTCTAGAACCCAGCCTGGTGTGCTGCACATCGGATGCAATCAGTGTTTGATGCATGAATGAAATGTAACATGGGTAAGAGAGACATAAGCTTTAGATATAGTGGAGGCTCAAGGAGGAGAGCACTATATTCTGTATAAAGGGGTGGCAGGCTAGTTGATCCTTTTGTGAACCCTGTTAGATAGTACATATTCTCATTTAGCATATACAGAAATGGATATGGTTTGGCTGTGTCCCCACAGAAATCTCATCCTGAATTGTAACTCCCATAATTCCCATGGGTGATATGAGGGACCCAGTGGGAGGTAATTGAATCATGAGGACAGGTCTTCCTCATACTGTTCTTTGATAGTGAATAAGGCTTATGAGATCTGATGGTTTTAAAAAGAGGGGTTCCCCTACACAGGCTCTCTCTTTGCCTGCCGCCATCCATGTAAGATGTGGCTTGCTTCTCCTTACCTTCCACCATGCTTGTAAGGCCCCCCCAGTTATGTGGAACTGTTAGTCCATTAAACCTCTTTTTCTTCCCAGTCTCGAGTATGTCTTTGGCAGCAATGTGAAAACAAACCTAATACAGTAAATTGGTACCAGTAGAGTGGGGTGCAGCTGAAAAGATACCCAAAAATGTGGAAGCAACTTTGGAACTGGGTAACAGGCAGAGGTTGGAACAGTTTAGAGGGCTCAGAAGAAGAGAGGAAAATGTGGGAAAGTTTGGAACTCCCTAGAGACTTGTTGGATGGCTTCGACCGAAATGCTGATAATGATATGGACAATGAAATCCAGGCCGAGGTGGTCTCAGAGGGAGAAGAAGAGCTTGTTGGGAACTGAAGCAAAGGTCACTCTTGGTATGCTTTAACAGACTGGCAGCATGTTGCTTCTGCCCTAGAGACCTGTGGAACTTTGAACTTAAGAGAGATGATTTAGGGTATCTGGCAGATTAAATTGCCAAGCACCAAAACATTCAAGAGGTGAACTGGGTGCTGTTAAACTCATTCAGTTTTATAAGGGAAGCAGAGCATAAACGTTTGGAAAATTTGCAGCCTGACAATGTGATAGAAAAGAAAATCCCATTTTCTGAGGAGAAATTCAAGCCCACTGCAGAAATTTGCATAAGCAACAAGGAGTGGAATGTTAATCTCCAAAACAATGGGGAAAATGTCTCCAAGGCATGTCAGAGGTCTTCATGGCAGCTGCTTTCATCACAAGCCCAGAAGCCTAGGAGGAAAAAATGCTTTCATGGGCTCAGCCCAGGGTCCCCACGCTGTGTGTAGCTTAGGGACTTGGTGCTCTGTGCCCCAGCCACTCCAGCCATGACTAAAAGGGGCCAAGGTGCAGCTCAGGCCATGGCTTCAGAGGATGCAAGCCCAAGCTTTGGCAGCTTCCACATGATGTTGAGCCTGTGGGTGCACAAAAGTCAAGAACTGAGGTTTGTAAACCACCACTTAGATTTCAGAGGATGTATGGAAATGCCTGGATTTTCAGGCAGAAGTTTGCTGCAGGGCTGGGGCTCTCATGGATACCTTCTGCCTGGGAACTGCACAAGGAAAATATAAGGTCAGAGCCCCCATGCAGAGTTCCTACTGGGGCACCACCTAGTGGAGTTAGGGGAAGAGGTCCACCATCCTCCAGACCCCAGAATGGTAGATCCACCTATAGCTTGCACTGTGGGCCTGGAAATTGCTTTTGACCTTGCAGGCTCATAGGTGGAAGGGACTTGCCTTGCCTCAGATGAGGCTTTGGACTGTGGACTTTTGAGTTAATGCTGAAATGAGTTAAGACTTTGGAGGACTGTTGGGAAGGCGTGGTTGATTTTGAAATGTGAGGACATGATATTTGGCAGGGGCTGGGGTGGAATATATGGTTTTGCTGTTTCTCCACTGAAATCTCATCTTGAATTTTAACTTCCATAATTCCCACATATCATGGGAGGGACTCAGTAGAAGGTAATTGAATTATGGGGGTGGGTGTTTTTGTTCTGTTCCCTTGATAGTGAATAAGTCTCATGAGATCTGATGGCCTTCAAAAGAGGAGTTTCCCTGCACAAGGTCTCTCTCTCTGCCTGCCTTATCCATGTAAGATGTGATTTGCTCCTCCTTGCCTTCTACCATGATTGTGAGGCCTCCTCAGCCATGTGGAACTGTAAGTCCATTAAACCTCTTTTTCTTCTCATTCTTGGGTGTGTCTTTATCAGCAGCATGAAAATGGATTAATATGGAAACTGACCTGCCAGAGGGCTCAGTTCCTGGCCTGAACTGAAGCAAAGCCTAGACATTCTGACTCTTCCAGCTAGACAGTGGCTACAACAATGGTAGCTTCAGTCATGTGAGCCCATGAACCAGTCATGAGTCCATTGATCACAGCTCATATTCCAGCCTCACATCCATAGACAGCCATCCCCTTGGAGTCCTAGCAGTTCCCATTGAACACTGCTATTGGCAGGGTAGGGAAGGGCTAAGAACTATCAAGTTACCATGAATCTGCTTCATGCCAGACACTGCACTGGGCATTTTGCATATGTTATTCTCTCCATTTTACAGATTTAAAAACTGAGGCTCAGAGAGATTAAGCATGAGGTTCAAGGTAGTTACTCAGATGTAGTGAGAGAGGAAGCAAAGTCTACATGTGCAAGGCACGTCTGTAGCCGCTGTCTAGGCAGAAGAGTCAGAATGTCTCAGCTTTGCTTCCATTCAGGCCAGGAACTGAGCCCTCTGTCAGGTCAGTTTTTTTAGACACTAAATGAAAAGAACTATCATCTAACAAGGTTCATGAAAGGATCAACCAGGTCAAGATGATAGCAATGACCATGCCCATTCCAATCTCCAGCCTGCTGACAGCAGACGTCACAGTGACGGATTTGCATGTTTTCATCTTTGACTCACTCCGGTGCAGTGAATCACTCAGCCTTTCCACATCCAGAAAAGGAAAGGCAATCAGCTTCCTGGTGGTGGAGAGCTACAGAGGGTGGAGAGACAATGGTAGTGTTTACATTTGCAGAATACTTTCTCTGTCATCACTACAGTACATTTATTATATTCCTTTTCAAGTTTTACTTTCCCAAATAGACTTGAGAAGGCTACAAACCAGTAAAACAATAACATTAATTAGTACAATGAGAAAAGGAAGGTAAAGGGCAGAGAGGACTCAGCAGACAGTGTAAGTTAAGTTACTAGAAGTGAAATGTATGGCAACCAAAGTTACTGTAGAAACAAGCTGGGTTGCAGAGTTCAAGAGATGTTTTTGAAAATTAAATAAATAAATAAAATATGACAAAGGAGGTCATAGAAGAAGCTCATCTTTTTCTTGGCCCTGACCAATGTAATATACAACAGCATTTGTTTTGGCCCATGGCCATTTAGCCCTTCGATCAGTCACTTTACAATGATGTGGGTTTCAGGATGTAGTTAGATAATATAAGTGACAAAGTGTGACCCTTGCCTACCCCGTATCAGGCACTGGCCCAAGTCCTGGAGCAGTGGCTCCTGCTTGAGGTCTTGGGATGCCCAGACTCTCAGGGAGTTCATGGAAATAACATGAGCTTCATGACAGCAGTGGGGTTGTCCTGGTTGTCCCTTCTGTATCTGCAGTGCCTAGAAGAGTTAGCCTTCCACATCATCAGGGCACAATACATGCTTGCTGAAATGTATAACCACCTAACTCCTCCTTATCTTTTCTTAGCCACTAAGAGGCTCACAAATCACTGCAACACAATTGCCCGGACCGGCACTTCTCAAATGTTAATGCACAGACTGCAGACACATCTCCTGTGGAATTTGTTAAGATAAATATCCCTGGGCCCCATCCCAAATATGCAAATTAGTATGAATGGATACATGAATGAATGAACTTTCTTTTAAATTTTTACAATCAAAAGGGTGCAGTTCAGGGGTTGGCAAATTATTTCTGTAAAGAAATATTCTGTAAAAATAATCTTCAATAACAAAAACATTCTGGCAAATATTTCTGTAAAAATACATATAGTAGATGTTTCAGACTTGGTGGGCCTCTTTTGCTACTATGCAACTCTGACTTGGTAAAGAACAAGGAATGGGTATAGTTGTCTTCCAATAAAACTTTATTTATAAAAACAAGAAGCATACTAGATTTGGCCCATAGGCTATAGTTACCAGTCCCTGAATCCAGACTGCTTATTTTACATATGAAGGTACTGAGGCATAAAGAGGATCAAAGTCCTGCCCAGAGTAAGAGATCAAGGGAGGGAGGTGGGGCAGGTTTTGCCTTCTGTTACAACTCCCTGGCTTAGAGGTTCCTAATTGTGTGGCCATCCTATCCATGTGTAACAGCTTCTGCAGGCTCCCAGAAACACAGCTCTTAGAAGGACAGCCTCAGACAAGCATGTTTGGAAAACAAAATGTACCCGTTTCTGCAATAAAATGTCTGTGACTAGAACTCCTTGCATATGGAGATTCTCTTTCATGTAGTTGGAAACTGGAGAATTCTTAACTTGGTATTTTTAGAAAAGCAGCCATTTCCCCACCGCCAGTGTCAGTCTGGCAGTGTCAACGCCCATTGCCAAAGCTTTAATGGAAGCATAAAGTTAAAGCTTTCTTTGATTACTTTGCCAAAGCTGAATAATAAAGTCTGCTTAATTTTTTTCAGAAGAATCATAAAGCTTAAAACTTGTAGAGAAGCTGCAGGTGTTTAATAAGAAAGTGGGAAGGTTAGAGAAAACTATTCCCATAGAAAATGGACCACTTGAAAACTACTCAACAGTTAACCACTTTGGAGCTGGTGATCAAACTGTAAATTTTATAGTAATATAGATATGTCTGGATTGGGAGCTGCATCCTTTTGCCTTACCCCCACCCAATCTGACTGTCGACTGAATGCAAAAGACAGAAATTTTATTTCAGCAAATACTCTTGAGCCCCTGCTCTCTACCAGCTCTTGCACTAAGTCTGGTTGACACAGAGAGAGGGTAGGTCAGGAGGAGGTGAGAAATATATAAGGGCTACTGAGACTGGGCCCTTGTCTTAAGAGGCCCAGGGTCTAATGGGGAAGACAAGATTTCTTTCTTAAGACAATGCTAGCTGTCATAGCAGGAGTTTAAACTACATGGTCATTTCTCTCTGATACAAAGTCTAATTGGCAATAGGGGGCTGTTTTAATTCTCATGAGTAACAATAAGTTGATGTGTAAAAAAACATGTTTTTCAATGTGTGGGTCTTTAGGCTAAATACACCAAAATCAAAGAGAGTTGGTTAAAAATGCAGATTCTGGGAAAGGCAATACAATGGAGAAAAGATAGTCTTTTCAACAAATGGTGCTGAACAACCAAATATCCACATGCAAAANAAAAAAAAAAAAAAAAAGAGAAGAAGAAAAAAGAAAAGAAAAAAAAAGCAATCTAGACATAGACTTTATATACGCTACAAAAAATTAACTAAAAATGGATTACAGACCTAAATGTAAAACACGAAACTACAGGAGGAAGCATAGGAGAAAATCTAGATGCCTTTGGATATGGTAATGATTTTTTAACACAACACCAAAGGCATGACCTATGAAAAAGAATTGATAAACTGGACTTCATTAAAATGAAAAATTTCTTCTCTGAGAAGGACACTGTCCAGAGAATGAAAAGACAAGCACAGACTGTCTGATTTACAAAAGAACATATTTGATAAAAAGCTGTTGTCTAAATATACAAAGAAAACAAATGACCCGTTTAAAAATTGGACCAAACACCTTAGTAGACGCCTCACCAAAGATGATATACAGATGTCAAATAAGTATGTGAAAAGATGTTCCACATGATATATATGCATACATTGCATCAGGGAAATCCAAATTAAAACAAAAATAAAATGCTACTTCACACTTATTAGAATGGCCAAAATCCAGAACACCAACAATGTCAAACGTAGCATGGATGTGGAGCAGTGGGAACTCTCATTTATCACTGGTGGGAATGCAAAATGGCACAGCCACGGTGGAAGCCAGTTTGACAGTTTCTTACAAAACTAAACATATTCTTAGCATATGATCCAGCAATTGTGCTCCTTGGTATTTACCCAAGGAAGCTGAATACTGATGTTCACACAAAAACCTGCACATGGATGTTTATAGCAGCTTTATTTATAATCGTTAAAAACTGGAAGCCACCAAGATGTTCTTCAGTAGATGAGTGGATAAATAAACCTGGCATATTCAGACAATGTACTGTTCATTAACACTAGAAAGAAATGAGCTGGCCGGCACAGTGGCTCATCCTGTAATTCTAGCCCTTTGGGAGGCCAAGGCTGGTGGATTGCTTGAGGTCAGGAGTTTGAGACCAGGCTGGCCAATATGGTGACACCCCGTCTCTACTGAAAATACAAAAATTAGCCAGGTGTGGTGATGCATGCTTGTAATCCCAGCTACTCAAGAGGCTGAGGCAGGAGAATCTCTTGAACCTGGAGGCAGAGGATGCAGTGAGCCAAGATTGTGCCACTGGGTGACCAACTGAGTGAGACTCCATCTCAAACAAACAAAAAGAGCTATCATGCCATTAAATGACATGAAGGAAAGTTAAATACATATTACTAGGTGAAAGAAGCCAATCTAAAAAAAGCTACATACTATATGACTCCAACTATATGACATTCTAGAAGAGACAGAGCTACAGAGATACTAAAAAGAACATCGGTTGCTGGCGGGAGGGAGCAGGGAGGGATGAATAGGCAGGGAATGTGGGATATTTAGATCAGTATATCTACTCTGGATGGTGCTATAATGGTGGATCCATGTCACTATACATTTGTCAAAGCCCATGGAATGCACAACAGCAGGAGTGAACCCTAATGTGAACTATAGATTCTGAGTTATAATGATGTGTCACTGTCGGTTCATCAGTTGTAACATGTGCTGTGCTCGTTGAGGATGTTGAGAGTTGGGGAGGCTATGCGTGTCTGGGGACAGGGATATATAGATCTCTGTATTTTCTGATTATTTTTACTGTTTGTTAGCTTAAAATGTTCTAGAATATAGTCTATTAAAAATGTATATTCCTGGGCTATCACCAAATATTTTCTTTAAGGAGGTTTGAGTGGTACCTGGGCATCTGCCTTTCAGTAGCCTTCAAGGGAGTTCTGATATATACATGAATATCTGGGAGTCACTGATGCAGATTGTAATAAGAGTTTAAGATTGACAAGTAGTTATGTATGAGATTTTGGAGAGAATTTAAGGGCATGCTGAGGAGTTTGGACTTTGCACTGTAGGCCATAAAGAGGCCCTGAGGTTTTGATTAGGAGAGTGACATGTTCAAAGTGTTGCTTTGAGAAGATTAATCTGCAAGCTGTCAGCAGAAACCATTACAACACCTCCAGGAAATATATGTTAGGTTTAAGTGCCAGGATACCTGCAAAGACCTTAAAGAGTGCCTGGCACAGAGGAAGTGGGCAATACCTCTCAGTCACAATGTTTACTCTAGAGTCGAGATAATGGCAATGGGAATAAGGTGGAAGAATTAGGGCTACATTCCAGTGTTGAAGGTTTAACATAATCAGGGACCTTGGTTGAGTGGGCAATTTTGGTTTTTTTTGCCAGTCTTTTTTATAGTGGATTGTAGCCACTTTTTATGTTCAGTGGAATTTGAGGGTGGAACTTGGTATTATGACTGCAGTCAATGGAAATTGTATTGGTGATTACTGAAGGACTCGAGGTGATGAGGTCTGGTTATGAAACCCAGGGTTCCTTACTTCCCTTCAGAGGCTTTTGTTTTTTATAAAGCCACCCATTTTTACATGGAGAAAATATTTTCTTTAGCCTTCCTTTTCTAGAGTCCTGCTAGCAGTTAAAAAAATAAATTGAGATGAAATTTTCTATATGAAATAAAAATAAAGTGGGAGGCTTTACACCATATGGTGATACAGGGACCCAGGTACTTTCCATCTTGTGGCTCTGCCATGCCCTAGGACAGTGGTTTTCCAGCTGTGGTTCTGGACCAACAGCATTACCTGGGAAGCTGCGAGACAGGCAGATTCTTCAGCTTCACTCCAGAACTGCTGAATCAGAAAGTTCGGAGTGAATTCCAGCAGTCTGGGCTTTCACATGCCTTCCAGAGATTCTGATGCAACTCCAGTTTGAGAAACCCTGCTCTCGGCCTCTGGGTTCCTCTGAATTCTGCTGAAGGGGAAAGAGTGTGGGGAGGTGTGTATAGCAGGTTTGATGCACGGGATCCAAACAGAGCACATTCCCTCTCATCCCTTTGGCCATACCTACTGCAAGGCAGGCTGGGATTGGCTGTATGAGTGTCCAAAAAGCATAAAATACAGGCTGTGGAGAGCTTGCAGTCTAGCCTTTTCCCATTTTTTCATTTGCGAAACAGTGACTGTAATACCTCATTTACAGAGAGACTTGTGACGTATTACTTGAAAAGATGTGCTCTTGGCTCCTAGCTTAGAAGAGATGCTCGTGTTTGTCCCCTACCCACATCTCCCCCAGTCTCCTGAGGTGGCCAAGAGATTATTAGTCTTCCATTATTTACGATGCTTGATAACTTTTCTGTTCTGAGTCTGCAAACAACATATCCTGAGAAATCTGTCCACCAATCAAGTCGATCCAAATGCTTTGACTGTAAATAATGATTTCGAGACAGCATTGAATGAAGTCTTACTGTCTGAAAGGTACTTTACATAAATGGCATCATTCATTCCTAACTACACTTTGGAAGATACTACATTTAACTCCCCTTTTACAGGAGAAATCCATGGCTCTGAGAGATAAATTGCTTGGCAACAGTCCACAGCTGGCATGTGATGGCTGAAGGAGGCTGCCTAATTTTGGCCTGCCAACAGGGGACTGTAGGAAGGTGAGGGAAGTGAGAGGTGAATTCTTCAAGTTCAAGGAGCTTACCATTTAGATGAGGACAGAGGATGGAGAGAAAAACACACTGACAGAAAGTGTGTGTATGGGTGTTTCATTCGTCACTTTGTTCTAGGGAGGAAAAAAGGGACGGGTGTATTTAAGACAAGCTGACACATGAGGCCATTTAAAGCTGGATGAGCTAAGTTCTTTATGAGCTGTAGATACAGGGGCCAGCTGTGATGCGCCATGACGTCAATTTGAACAATTTACGTGTTTCACTGCTAAAATCTGCCATACTGATGCAGACTGTGTGACACATAAGCCTCGCTGAACAAGAGTTTACTATTGGCTGCCCCTGTGGGAAAAGCCCCCATCTCCATAGCAACTGTCTCTGTGTCCCAGACATTGTCTAGGGCTTAGGAAGAACAGCTAGAAACATCAGGGACACAAACCCTGTAGAAGCGGTGGATTCTGTGAATAATGCCATGCCTTTTCCTTCTCTTGCAGTTTAAGTATGCTAGGAAAACCTGGAAGTGATGGGTAGACTCTTTGCCAAGGAATTGAAGTTGCACCATTAACACCTTCCACCTCAAGTTCTAAGCATACAGTTTGACGGTGGATGGCCTTGCTGTTACATGCAAATATAAATTTCCTGTTGGGAAATGTGGAGGACCCTATTCATCTAGGCAAAGAGAATAAATAGTTACTGAAAATTTAAAACCACCAGACCCAGTTGAAATTAGTTAAGCTCCTATTCTAGAATGCCTTAACAATATTACCTGTGATTTGTTGAGCGCCTACTGTGTGCTGGGTGCTGTGCCAGGAACTGTACCTTTATTACCACCAGTCCTTTTGACAGACCTACATGGTAGCTATTCCCATTTTACAAGTGGGGCAGCTGTGGCTCAGGGAGGTGAAGTGGTTTGCCCAAGGTCACACAACTCACAGGTGTGTCTGAGCCCAAGTCTGGGTTTTTCAACTATGCCTGCTTTTTCCTTTTGCCATAGTTCTCAACGAATTTATGAATAATTTTATAGCTAGAGCTAACAGGTAATAATAACAACTCACCCTTACATGCTTATTTAAGGCCAGGTTTTATTCTAAGTTTCTTTAACACTCACAAAAACCTTGTAAGTTATTATCCTGAAATTTAGATGAAGAACCTGAGCTCAGAGAAGTGACATAACTTACCCAAGGCCATTCAGCTAGTCAGAGGTAGAGCACGAATTTAAAGCCAGACAAATGGGATCTGCTCTCCATTCCCTGAAATGGTCACCTGCCCAGACCTGCACGACATTTGAATTTCTAGGGTGGGACTCCTGGCATGTGTAGCGTTTTATGAAATCCTACAGAAGATTCTATATGGAATTCAAGTAGGAACCCCTGCCTGGAGGCCACTGTCTGTCTGAAAGTTCCATTTCTTCCTGTCGATTCTCCCAATAGGTCCATCTCATGCCTGCCCACTGGACTCACTGTACAGCAGCCTTGGTGAGCCCCATAAAATGCCCAGGAATGTTTGGGGAGATGACCCCAGTACATGGCCCCTCCTGATAGCTGGGAGCTGGTGAAGTGGGGCTCTGTCTCTATTCTGCACAGATCAATAATGAATAATTACCTGGAGCCATTCCAGCCCAGACTGTTGAACAACCTGTGGGCAAGTACCTGTGGACAGGAACTAAGTGTATCATGCAGTGGCTGGCTTGGGGGAGATTTGAAGACGAAAATGAAATAGCAAGTACACCTTAATGGTCAAAAGCATAGGTTTTAGAGGCAGACAACCCTGAGTTTGAATCCCAATTTCACCACTTGCTAGCTGGGTCAACTTGAGCAAGTCACTGAACTGTACTTCAGTGTCCAACACTGGGATGGTCATATTTACCATGCTGGATCCTAGTGAGGGCTACACTAGCTAATATGAAAGTGCTGGACTTTGTGCTGATCACATAGTAAGCTCTCAGGTTACATAAGGAGAACCAGGTGGAGTAAAGAGGCTGGGGTCACAGGGTGAGGCAAGAGGTGGCTCAGGGTGACCCGAAGAGCTGGAGATCTTCAGTCAAGTAGGAGTGCACCATGTCCAAGGAGTGAGACAGAGGAAGGGATCAACACTGAGAGCCCAAGATGAAGTCACAGGTATTCCCAAAGGCTGGCCAAGCACTGAGGCTGCTGTTCTAACCTGAGCCACTAATGAAGAAGGAGCCTCTACATCCCCACTCCAAAAGTTTCTGGGTTGTTTTTCTTCTTTCTGATTTTGCTTCCCCTATCATTCTTTGTTTCTACAGTCACTTACCTCTTTTGACTTTTGTCAACAAGTTTTTCTTTGTACCATATGGTGGATTAAATTTTAGAGTCTGCTTAGATGGACGCTGGCTTCATCTGCTTCTGGCCATTTTGAGTAATGGACCAGCTCATCAAGCCCCGGCCTCACGAGGCAGCCTTAGCAATAGCCTGATGAACCAGTGTCCTTGGGACAGCACTTGCCCACACTTCAGGGAACTGGACAGTAATGGGGCCATAGGGTGGAGCCATCAGCATCAGATAAGCCTGTCCAGGGGAATCAGGGCCCCAGGCCCAAGATGGGATTCAGGCTCCAGGAAGTCAGCCCTTAAGAGGGGGCTCAGAGAAAACACACAGTCTGAGATCACTGCTTAGGAGTGGATAGGTTACCAGGCAGATGCCAGGGTCCGAGCTGTAAGAGCTGGAGCATCGGGAGGAGTGGTCTGCAGTCAGACATAAGGCCACCATCTAAACTACTGTGAGGCCAGCACCAGCCAATAGGAAAGAGTGTGTGACGCCAGCTTAATTACATTCAGTGGGAGATAGTTACAGAGCAGTGGAGGGAGTTTTGGCTTTGGGGTCAGATAGACGGAGATTAAATTCCAGAACCACCTCCTAGTAAGCATGGAATCTGGGACAGTTACTTAGTTCCTCAGAGCTTCAGGTCCCTTGACTAAAATGAGGACAATAGCTGTACTACTCAGACTCATTGATGAGTCAATTCATCTAATGGATTTAGTAGATCAATGTCACATAGTGGGAACTTAGTAAATGGTGAGTGCTGGTGTTTCAGTTAGACTTATTCTTCAACGTATGAAACAGAAAACCCAAGTAACAAAACAGACAGACATTTCTTTTTCTTTTATATCTGTCCAAGATGGGTGTAACAGTGTCATGGTGTCATGGGGAACTCAGTGCCTTCTGTTTTTTGTTCCTACCCTCCTTAGCTCATGTCCCCATCCTCAAGAGCATATTAAGGTAAAAAACTGCTGCTAGAAATTCCACCCCTCACTGTGGTCTACCCCTTCCTGCCTCTTTCCTTTTATACACATTATTCTATTACCTGTGATGTCTTTGTCCCATTCTTGTCATCCTGAACCACTTAGCTCAGAGGTTTCTTGCTTATTAAAGCCCCCCCGACACCTTCATTGAGACTTTATTGCATTCAAATATTATTTACCTTGATTGCTGAGATCTTTGGCACCCCTTTCATTTGTTTTTTAACATCTTTTTTGAGATATTCATATACCATACTGTTCACCCATTTAAAGTGTATAATGTTTTTAAAAATTTATCTTCACAGAGTTGTTCAACCATAACTAAAGTCAAATTTAGACATTTTAGTATCCCAAAAAGAAACTCCATACCCTTTGGGTATCACTCCCCCATCCGCTGAATTAGTGGCAGCCAAGAGCAACCACTAATCTACTTTTGGTCTCCATAAATTTGCCTATTATGGATATCTGTATAGATGTTATCATGTTGTATTATACAATATGATGAATTATACATGTGTGTTCTACCTCTTTTACTTACCATAATGCTTTCAAGGTTCATCCACATTGTAGCATGTGTCAGTACTTTATTCTTTTTAATTGCCAAATAAGAATTCATCATATGGACATACCATGTTTTGTTTATCCATTCATCTGTTGATGGATGTTTGGGTTTTGCCCACTTTGAGGCTATTAGGACTAATTCTGCTATGAGCATTTGTGCACAAGTACCCTCTTAAACTTTGTGCCCAAAGTGAATTTCTCACTTACCTCACTTTAGTCCATCCCTGTTACTACACAGTAGAATTTTATTCTATAGCCTAGATGCCAACTTGCAGAGCAGCCGCTTTCCCAAGTAGGGTGTTGACATCAACATCCAGGGTTCATGCAGGTGAAGGTTGGAAACATGGAGATTCACAGTGTGGGCAGCAAAGTCAAAACCCCCTCTCACAGACCATATCTGCTATTACACCTCCTTGTCCTCCCAGTCACATCTGCTCCTGCCAGCTTGGTCCCCTCTGCCACCCACACATTCTGCCACCTGCCTCTTTCCTGCAGCCAGCCAAGGGAAGACTGCATACTGCCTTTCTATTCCAAGCTTCAAAACATTCCCCACCATTTGGGAAGCTCCCCAGAGCTGAGGATGAGGAAGTGAGCCAGTCAGAGAACAAAAGATGCATAAGAGACTCAGGCCACCTTGGCACAATGAGAAAGGGGAACAGCTGAGTGGAATCCTGCAGGTCCATTTAGCAGTGCAGAGCCCCACTGGGTGAGGCAGGAAGCCTCAACTGGGGTAGAGAGGCAGGCATATGTGAAGGCAGCTGCACCAGGAAGCATGGCAATAAAATAAATAAATAAATAAATAATTTAAAAAAGAAAAGAAGGCGACTCAGTCTTCATAGAGGAAACTAATACATCCAAACAGATCCTGGTTTTGGGGTATCCCACCCAAAGCCCTACCTTTCTCAATGCCAGATACAGAGCTGAATTGCCTGCATATTCGTAGTCCCAGTTTCTTTTCTTTCTCTGGCTTCCTTAGTAGCTACTTAAACATTAGTGCTGTTGGACATACTGAGTTGGTATGTTTTTTTTTTTTTTTTTTTTTTTTTTTTTTTTTTTTTTTTTTCTGGGGTAGCGAAAATGTTTTGAAAATACATAGCAGTGATGGTTGTTCAACTTTGTGAGCCACTGTATTTTATACTTTAAAAAAGTGAATTTTATTTTATGTGAATTATATCTCAATAATGAAAGAATGAGTAAGAGGATGAAATATGATTGAATGGATAAATGGTTGAATGGACAGATAATTCGTTGAGTATTTTTCCCATGAAAAGTGGCATGTTTTGTCAGTGCTTTCTCTATTTTTTGAAATACTTATGTGGGGGTTCGA
Organism: Cebus imitator; assembly: GCF_001604975.1. Lineage (NCBI taxonomy): Eukaryota > Metazoa > Chordata > Mammalia > Primates > Cebidae > Cebus > Cebus imitator. Next base: position 4,232,447 of record NW_016107328.1, read on the forward strand.
TGTTTCTTATTCTAGTAACATGTGATATATTCCATTGACTGATTTCACAGGATCAACCTTGCGTTACTGGGATAAATCTCACTTGGTCATGGTGTATAAACTTTTTTATTTGTTACTGAATTGAGTTTGCTGGTATTTTATTAAGGTATTTTGTATCTATATTCATAATGGATATTGGTCTGCAGGTTTTTTTGACATTTTTATCTGATTTTCTTATTATACTGGCCTCATAAAATGAGTTGGGAAATATTTTCCCTTTTTCCTGGTATGGAGAAGAATTTTTGAAATATTACTGTTGATTTTTCTTTTAATGTTTGGTAGAAATCACCAGTGAAGGCATTTGATAATGCTCTTTTTCATGGGGTTAGGATGTTTTGTTGTTACTAATTTAATAGCTGTATTTGCTACAGCTTATTCAAATTTTCTATTTCTTTTTAACTCACTTTTAATACTTTGTGTCTTCCTAGGAACCTGTTCATTTTGTCTAGGTTATCTTAACTTTTTGACATACAGTTATTAACAGCATCTTCTTATAATTCTCTTTGTTTCTTTAAGATCAGTAGAAATGTTTTCTATTTCATTCCAAATTTTAGTAACTTGAGTCACCTGCTCTTTTTTCTTTGTCACTCTAAGGACTTTTGAATTTTGTTGACTTTTTCAAATAATAAATTTATGGTTTTATTGATATCTCTGTTGTTTTTCTATTCTCTATTTCATTTATTTGCCCTAGTCATTATTATTTTCTTTCTTCTGCCTACTTTAGGGTTTAGTTGCTATTCTTTTTCCAGTTTCTTAAGGTGGAAGTTTAGGTAATTTATTTGAGACATTTTGTCTTTTTGAGTATAGACATTTAAAACTGTAAATTTTTCTCTAAGTACTTGTTCTGCTGTGTCTCATACATTTTGATATGTTGTGTTTTCATTTTCATTCATTTCAAAGTATTTTCTAATTTCCCTTGTGACTTTTATTTCCAACCCCTTGATTATTTAGGACTGTATTATTATTATTTGCATATATTAATGAATTTCTCAAATTTTTAATTTTGATTACTAATTTTATTACATTGTGATTAGAGAACATATATTGTATGATTTCAGTTCTTTTAACTTTTTGAAACCTGTTTTATGGTCCAACATATGGTATATTCTGGGAAATGTTTCATGTGTGCTCGAGAAGAATGTGCATTCTGCTGTTGTTGGGTGGATTGTTCTGTAGTTGTTATGTCTAGTCTAACTATACCACTGTATAAGACTTCTGTTTCATTGTTGAACTCTGCCTAGAAATTGTATTCATTAATTAAGTATGGGGTATTGAAATCTCCAGTAATTCTTGTTAAAGTGTTTATTTCTCTCTTGAATTTGATTCTTTTTACTTTATGTATTTTGGGGCTCTGTTATTACTTGCATACAAGTTTATAACTGTTATGTCTTCTAATGGATTAACTCTTATCATTATAAAATGCTCTGTGGTGTAACAGTTTTTGTATTTAAGTCTATTTTGTTTGATATTATTATGGCCACTGCATTCTCTATTGGTTACTATATGCATAGTACATCTTTTTCTATAGTTTATATTTAATCTTTTTATGTTTTTAAATCTAAACTGTCTCTCTTTTATTTTATTTTATTTTATTTTTTTTTTGAGATGGAGTCTCACTCTGTCACCAGGCTGAAGTGTAGCAGCACAATCTCAGCTCACTGCGACCTCTGCCTCCTGTGCTCAAGCGATTCTCTTGCCTCAGTCTCCTGAGTAGCTGGGAGTGCAGGCAACGTGCCCCCATACCCAGCTAATTTTTGTATATATTTTTTAATGGAGACAGTGTTTCACCATGTTGCCCAAGATGGTCTCCATCTCCTGGCCTCATGATCCACCCACCTCAACCTCCCAAAATGCTGGGATTACAGGTGTGAGCCACCATGTCCAGCCTGAACTGTCTCTTATAGACAGCATATAGTTTTATCATGATTTGTATCAATTTTTCTAAATTCTTATGTTTGATTGGAGCATTTAATCTGTTCATATTTAATGTAATAACTGATATTCTAAAACTTACATCTGCCTTTTTGCTATTTGTTTTCTGTATGTCTAATGTCTTTGTTGGTCTTCCATTCTTTCATTACTGTCTATTTTTGTATTAAATGCATTGTCTGGTGCACTGCTTTAATTCTCCTTTTTCTTTACTTTTTAAAGTTATTTTCTGTGGATTAAAATAATTTTTTTTAATTTATCATAATCTAGTTCAGATTAATACCAATTTCATTTTGATAGTTTACAAAAAAATTTTGCTTCTATATAGCTCCATTCACTCTTTGCTTCTTTGTGCTAGCATTGTCATAAAAAGTATATCTTTTATACATTGCATGCTCACAAACAAACATGTATAATTATTTCTTCATGGGTTGTCTTTTAAGTCAGATAGAGAAAAAAAGCACTGCAAACAAAAAATACATTTCTAATGTCTTGTATATGTAAACTATGTAGTTACCTTCATTCTTTCCTTATGTGGAATTGAGTTACTAATGTCCTTTTCTTTCATCCTAAAAGACTCCTTTCAAAATTTCTTGTAGTGAAGGTCTGCAAGCAACAAATTCTCTGCCTTTTGTTTGTGCTTGTTTTGTTTTAAATCTGGAAATGCCCTAATTTTCCCTTCATTTTTAAAGGATAGTTTTGCTAAATGTAGAATTCTTGGTTTACAGTATTTTTCTTTCAGCACTTTAAATATGTCATCCTATGTTCTTCTGGCCTCCTTGATTTCTGATAAGCAATCAACTGTTAATCTTATTGAGGACCAATCTTATATATGATGAGTTGGTTCTCTTTTGCTGCTTTCAAAATTCTCTGTTTCTGCCTATTAAGAGTTTTATTATGTGGTATCTAGCTCTGATTCACTGAGTTTATCTACTTGGATTTCATTGACCTTCTTGGGTGTTTAGATTAATATTTTTCATCAGATTTTGGAAGTTTTCAGCCAAATTTCTTCAAATGCTTTTGACCCTTTCTCTCACTCCTCTCCCTCTGGAACGTCCATATACATATGTTGCTACACTTGATGGTGTCTTTCAGATCTCTAGGGCTCTATATACTTTTCTTTATTCATTTTGTTCCTCAATTTGAGTAATTTCAATTGACTTGTCTTCAAGTTGGCTTATTTTCCTTCTTCCAGCTTAAGCATAATGTTGACTTCTCATGAATTTTTTATTTTGCTTATTTATTTATTTATTACATATAGATTACGTCTTTGTCAATATAACCTATTTGGTAAGACATTCTTTTAATATTTTCTTTAGTTCTTGTATGTGGTTTCAATTCGTGTTTTGTGCATATAAGGTAGTAGGCATAAAATCTTTTGTCTAGTAAGTTCTACATCTGGGCTTCCTCACAGACAACTTTCTTTTTTTATTTTGACAATTTTCTATTGACTGGTCTTTTGGTTTGTTTGTTTTCTTGGTTATAGGTAATGCATTTTGTTCTGTGCATAGCTCATTGTTTTTGAAACTGGACATTTTAAATAAAATGTGTCAACTTTAGAAATTAGATAAAATGAAACAATGGTTTCATTGTTGTTGATGTAATTTTTAAATGAATTTTCTGAATTAAGACTGTAATGCCTGTATTCTTTTTCATGTGTGCCCACTTAAGTCTCTGTTCAGTTGGTTTAATGATCAGCTAATTATTGGACAGTAATTGTCTTAAATTCCTGGGACCAATAAGTCTTTCAACCATTGATAAGAGTCTCAATGTGCATGACAGGCTATAACTTTAATGCTCAGGCAGCTAGTTTATAACTCCACCTTTGTTTTCGCATCTTACTTAGTGTCTTAAAATCATCAAAAGGTGAGAGCTTAGGGACTTCTCAGGTCTTTATTGGGTATGCACTTAGCCCTGGGCATATGCCCAGCTCTAGGCAAGATAGGCAATTGGTCTTCTAGGTTGCCAGGGCTATGTAGGAAAATCCCTGTAGCACAGATTTTCCTTTTAAGTTTTTTGGTTAACTTGTTATTTTCCCCAACTCATATTGCCAGCTCAGGCACCTGCAGTGTTTAACAATTGCCACTGACTGTTTTCAACAAACTTCTCTGGGGGGAAAAGTCTACTCTCTTTGAGAAAGTTCTGAGTCAGGTCAAATATAAACAAGTCCTGTAAGTGGAATTTTTCAGGGAATCACCAGACAGAACAACTGATGACAGCTACCTGGAAATTGGGTTTTGGAGGAACTCCAGCTCCATTCTGTCTCCTCCCGATGCATGTGGGCTGCTTATTCTTACTGTGATTTTCGGAACCACTGGTTTTTAAGGCTATCATGAGGTGGGGGTAGCATTGGAGGAATAGGATTAAGCAAATTAAAATGAAACATACTCATTGTTCTTACCAATTCAGCCAGTTTTTAAAAAATAAACGCTCAGATTTTTCCAACTTCTAGTTAATTTTTAGAGATCTGAAAAAGTTTATTATACTTTCTTTGGGTAGCTATTAAGGAAGAGAGGACTTTAGGAGGTCTTTACTTCACCATTGCTGAACCAGTCTTTTTCATTAATTTTTATTATTATTGTTATTATTATTTTCAGACATAGTCTCACTGTCACCCAGGCTGGAGTGCAGTGGTGCAATCTCCACTCATTGCAACCTCTACCTCCCCAGTTCAAGTGATTCTCCTGCTTCAGTCTCCTGAATAGCTGGGACTAAAGACACATGCCACCACACCCAGCTAATTTTTGTATTGTTTTGGTAGGGATGGGTTTCACTGTGTTGGCCAGGCTGGTTTCAAACTCCTGACTTCAAGTGATCCTGCCTTGGCCATTCAAAGTGCTGGGGTTACAGGCATGAGCCACCACATACGGCCCCATTCACTACTAAAACATTGAATATCAGCCTTTAGGAATGCAAGGAGAAATAATATACACACTTTTACCTCACAGAGATGCACATTGTTAAAGAAACAAACACATACAATCAAAATATCATATGACAAAGGAATTAACATATCCAACAGCTTTGTGATCATGGTAGCATCCTCAGGTGCAAGTTGATACACCTCACTTTATGCATTGCCTGTTTTTAATTTGTCTATGCAAGTGGTATATTTAAATTGCTAATGTTTCTTAAAATCCCCTTTAATTTCTGTACTATTTACTCACCAGTCACTCATTTGTGTAAAGGGGAGCTCATCTACTCTCTGTCACCAGTTTACAGGGAGGACATGCTGCTCATTCCACACTTCCTTCTGCCTCTTCCTAGAGCAGCAGTGCTCACAATTCCATGGGCACATGAGTCAGTTTTAGTGTTCCAGGAGCTACAGGAGAGCAGATTGTTTCTGGAGTCACATAGCCCAGGTACAGATCCTGGAGCTCACATTCATTGGTGTCATGATTTCGGGCCTGTCATCTCTGTGCCTCAGTTTCTTCTTTTGTAATATGGGGAAAGCATCAGTACCTACTTGCTAATACTTGGTTCATAGTAGGTGATTAGTAATGTTAGTTTATCCTAACTCAGTGACATAATCATTATTACCCTCATTTTATAGACTTGGTCCCTGAAGCCAAGAAAGTGTAACCTGTCTGCAGTTGATAGCTAGATGTAGAACTAGGAGTAGTGCCCACATCTAATTTCCAAGTCTTTCTATCCTTGCCTTTTGAAAATGGATCTCATTTTCGGCTGTAAGTCAAACTCCTGTGTAGTCAGCGGGGTTTTTAATCTCCCTCACACATTTGCTGACACATAGAAAACCTTCCATAAATATATGCCTGTGTTTGAATGGGTAGGGAGGTAAATTTTGAAACGGGATCCAGAAGTGCCTTTGTAGAATCCCTCTCTGAAGAAGTGGAAAGGTGCTTTTCCAGAAATGGTGGAAATGTTCTACTGATGAGGGTGGTGAAATGCATTGGCTGACCTTTTAACAGCCAGGGATGAAGGCAAAATGAGAAGGAGGGCAGTGTTTTACCCAGAGTAGTTTTACTCTCTGAATGTCTATGATCTACAATGGATAGAGGACCAGTGGGCCTGTCCAATATGAGCGAGCTGGAGGGCATCCCCAGAGGCTTCATGAGGGAAACAGCAGATGATGCCCACTGAGATCGCACACAGTGGCCGTGATCCTCCCCATCAGCAGAAAAACAAAGGACATAACTCACTCTGAGACCCACACCAACATGAAGATTCTACAGAACTGTCTTAGAAGGATCCAGAAGATGAGAAAGGAATAATGGACTTATTAGTAGAAGAATACTTTCCTCCGTCCTTCCCACTTGTATTTAGATATAGTGATGATAACCCTTCAGATCATAATGGGGCATCTAAAGGTCCAGATCGATATAAAATTCTGCAAGAGGGCTGTTTGCTTGGTTATGGCAGAATTTCACTGGCCCACAGGCTCCAGCTGTCTCTCCATAACTATGTTTTTGAACATTCTCTTACTGAGTTGTTTTTTAGGAGACCTTGTTCTAAAAAGGACATGAGTAGCCTATAGTGATAACATAACATTAATGGTGGGAGCCAATCCTGAAAGGAAAACTAAAATGGAAACCTAAATGAGTGAGCCTCCCACAACCAACACACTTTCTCTGCAGGTGGCTCAGCCAATCTCTCTGCCTGAGCTGGCAACACAATGACTGGAACCCATCAGAAACATAAAGTATCTTGTTTGGAAGAGACCACAAAAACAAAGCATCCCATTTCTCAGTAAAACCATCACCATTCAGAAGTTTTCCCAGGAGTTCTCTCTTAAAATGATACCAGGTGGAGTAGTATCTTCCACAGCATCTTCAAAGGGGTCATCCTCACAGTCAACGGATCTTTTTGTAGCTTTTCCTGATCTAGACCTTCAGTGGATGCTACTCTCTTCCTTGCAGTTCAATGAAGGCAGCGTTTTTGGAGGGCAATACAAAAGCATGTCTTTTTTTTT
>NW_016107328.1:4239375-4275668 GCF_001604975.1 Cebus imitator
ATTATTAACCTTTTTTGTTTGTTTTTTTTTGAGATGGAGTCTACTCTGTCATCCAGGTTGAAGTGCAGTGGTACAATCACAGCTCACTGCCACCTTCACCTCCCAGGCTCAGGTGATCCTGCCATCTCAGCCTCCCGAGTAGCTGGGACCACATATGCGCACCACCACACTGGCTAATTTTTTTGTATTTTTGGTAAAGACAAGGTTTCACCATGTTGGCCAGGCTAGTATCAAACTCCTGAGCTCAAATGATCCGCCCGCCGCAGCCTCCCAAAGTGCTGGTATTACAGGCATGAGCCACAGTACCTAGCCACAAATGCATGTCTTTCTAATGATCTTATCTGCTCTAGGGGTCCATCTTAGACTATCTGGGAGAGTTGATGAACTGCATGCACTTCACAAAATCCTTCCTCAATAAAGTTTTCTTCTGTCAAAATTTTGGTATATAGTAGATAGAGGAGAGCTTGAGATCCCCCTCTTTGAGAACCTTAAGGGCAGCCATTACATTTTGCCAGGTTGGAGCCAGCCCATGACAGAGTGCCCAGTGAGCTGGAGAAGGAGCCCATGCATCCTGTGAGACACCAACGTCTCAACCTGAGGTCCACCCAGTCTACATTGGAATGGAGAAATGGTCCACAAATGAGCCAAAAGTCTCCTGAGAGATTGCTTTTATAATCTGTCCATGTGCTGTACAACTAGGTCACTGAGCCCCCCAAAATTCGACTCTATAGTTTAAGGTAGGTGTAGCCTTATTTTAGCCTGACCCAGAAACTTAAGACATTATGAAATCTTTAAAATACATTATGCCCTCATAGTATAAAATGATAACCACACACTGTTTACTAGTTCATTAACTTAGGGCTAAATACAAGTCCGATTTATAGAAGATATTCCATGGGGTCGGCCTTTCTATGTTTCTTCATTAAAGAATTGCTAAAGATCCTTCCAGCCAGGTTGAGTCCAGAGGCTCAAGTGATGTTGTCAGGAATCTGTTTGTCTCCTTGTCACTTGGCTCTTCTTTTCTCCATGTAGGCTCCATTTTCTGTCGGACTCTCTTCTCCTGGAGGCAAGACTGCCCCCAGCACACTTGGGATTCTGGCCTAGCCCTAAGCCATCCCGGTGAAAACAGATTCCCCTTCCCAACAGTCCCAGCAAACATCTGTCTCTTTATTGCCTGTAAACAAAGTAATTCAGCTGGGTCTTGTTCTTCAGCCACTCACCACGGCAGGGAGTAAAAGTAATCTGCTGATTGGCTGGGGCAGGGGCCTGTGCCCAATTATGTTGGGAATGGAGGAGGTGCAGCCCCAAGTGAATCACATGGACTGAGCATATCAGAGTGGAAAGACAAGTAAAGGATTTTGGAGTGCTGCTATCAAACAAAAGAGCTCAACAAATCTTGTTAGAATTTGAGCTTTCACTTTGTTTTGCTCATTGTGTTAAATTAGGTAATTCAGAGTGGGCCAAAGAGGGTCTTGAGCTTTCCCTAGAAGTTAACACAAAGGAAGAAACAGAGCTCTAGTCACTTTTTGCTTTCACTTGGAGCTGCAGTGGTGGTGAACTAACTAATTAACTTTAATAGGATATTTATATGCTTATTCCTATACTTACTTGGAAAGAGAATACTATCTCATATAGATACTATATCTATGTGGATATAGATAGATACAGACAGATATATAGATATAGATATAGGTATATGGAAACTTATAGACTAAAAAAGGTCCATGGATCGGCTTTTGGGAGCCACTAATATGGAGTCTGATATTAGAAAAGAAGAAAAGTATCTAACAACTAAAATGTCATCAATACCCTTTCCCACAATAGTAACTGTGATTCTCAGAAACCCAAGAGAAAGCTAGGAAATGTTTCTCTTACACGCAGTGCAAATATATATTTTTGATATGTACATTTCATGGAGTTGTAATGTTAATGGCAGTTAACAGAACAGGCTGTGGAGCCAGACACCTGGGTTTGAATCCCAGCTCTGCCACTTACTGGCAGTGTAAACTCTGGTAAAGTGATGTGTCTCTGTTTCCACTTCTATACTATAGAGATAATAATAGTGTTCACTCCTGGGGCTTTGATTAGGATTAAATGAGCTAACATTTGTGAAGTGCTTAAAACACTGCTTGGCATCTGGTAAGTGATATGTAAGTGTTTGTTACTGTTAACCTCATTTCTCCCTTTTTGTTCCAAATAATCAGGCTGAATGAAATAGTCTCAGGTTTTTTTTTTTTTTTTTTTTGGAAATGGAGTTTTGCTCTTGTTGCCCAGGCTGGAGTGTAGTGGTGCGATCTTGGCTCACTGCAATTGCCTCCTGGGTTCAAGGGATTCTCCCCCTCAGCCTCCTGAGTAACTGGGAGTACAGGCACTCGCCACCATGCCTGGCTAATTTCTAAAATACCTTTAGTAGAGACAGGGATTCACCATCTTGGCCAGCTGGCCTGGCTGGTCTCGAATTCCTAACCTCAGGTAATCCGCCCACCTCAGCCTCCCAAAGTGCTGGGATTACAGGTGTGAGCCACCTTGCCTGGTCATCTTCTTAGTCTCTAATAGGATTTTCTCTTGCCCCTTTAACCATCAAGGAGTTAAGATGGCCAATGTGTTAAGAGATGATAACAAGGTTATTTTGTGGTGTAGAGAGATTCAGTCAGGACTTGGACTTCATCAAACATGGGGGACTTTGATGAAGTCACCCTGCCTCTTTGAACTTCATTTTCTCTTGCATTCAAAGAAAGTTGAAAAGTTACCCAGCTTAATCTCTAGCTTCATTGTGCAGATAAAATAAAGTAGAGAAGAGAAAATGCATAGACATTAATAAAGGTGGGAATTTTGTTGGAGTTCATGAAGAAAGTAGGCCCTCCAGAAGAGCACAGCTAGGGGAAAATGCAGGTCCATAGATGACAACAAGACAATATAATAAAAGTCACAATGAGGCAGTCACAGTATGTTGTAGGTATAGAGACAAGAGACCCCAGCTTGTCTTTGATAGAGAGAATATCAGGTGATGAAAAGCATAATAACAATTATTATTACTATGACTATAATTATTATTACTATGGCAAATAATTGGCAAGTACTTATGAACATCTAATCTTTATGTGAACTTTACGATGTAACTGCCAATATCCTCTGTATTTTATAAATTCCAAAAGTGAGACTCAGAGTGTTGTGCAGCTGACAGTCTCACACAGGCAGTGCATGGTGCTGAGTGCATGGTCCCTGCAATATACCTCTCCGTGGTGCTGAGGATTTTCTGGAGGACGTAATGCTGGGCTGAAAGCTGAGAAATCAGTGGAGTCAGGAAAGACAGAGTTGAAGGGACAGCACAAATAAAGGCAGAAAGTGCTGGCTCAACCCTGAAATGGAACACTCCATTAAATAATCTGATGTGATGGTGTCCCATGCTAAGTGCACAGACTGTAATAATCTATCAAGTATTTCCAGCTTCTTGGAGAGAGAACAAATGAACAAGGGACATTATCATGGCAGCATTATCAGGCTTGCCTAAGCAGAGAAATTGCTCCCCTCTTGCTAAATAATGATTTAAAGTATCGTTTATATTTCTAACTTCATGACTGCCTCATAAAAAAAAATGAAAACTCCAGCAATACCCTTAAGATGGGATGCTAAAGCAGCATATTTCTCTGCAAACCTCCTATTTCTGTTAATTTTATAACTTCTTCATAAATTTGCTGCTTTGGGCATTTTTCCCCTAGTATTCCTTCTGTCCTATAAAGAAATGGTTTATTGGAAATATCCCATTTGGCTATTTTGAAGCCATTATTTATTTATTTCCTAAGTTTATTTAAATCCCCTTTGCCTGTGCCCAAAGGGCTCTGGGCACTTGCACAAGAATTGTTAAGTGGGACAGGCAGTCTGTTTACTGTAAGCAGCTGTGCTCCTCTAAAATAACTGAGGGCCCCTGGCCATGCCCCATGTGGAAAACTTACCATGCTCTGAATCTTCAAGGTCAATGTATTGGGAAGAAAGATCAGGAAAGCCTTCTCATTTCCATGTCTAGATTCTGGAGGGGTCCCTTGATTTTCTCATCATTTACTTATTCATTTAATACATTGGTGAATATTTATTCACCAACTACTTATTGGGCATTTTGTATGTAACAGACACTCTGCTAAATTAAAGGAGTACTGAGGTAAAATAAGATGTAGGCCCAATCCCCAAGGAACTCATGGTCTAACTAGTTAAGCAAACAAGTGGAAATTGACCAGGAAGGCATGTACAAGGATGCAGCAACATGTATGTTGAGGAATAGCTAAATAAATTGTGACAAACAGTAGTTAGAAAAAAATGAGATAATCTATATGTTCTAATATGCTTAAGTTTCTAAGACACACACTAAATGGGACAATGATATATTGAGTATGACACAGTTACTAGAGAGACATTATAAATCTATGTCAACTTGGTGGTTAACTTGGAAGATGAGTGGTGGAAGCAACTAAGTTATTTTCTTGGTGAGCATGGAGAATGGTGGTTAAAACTTTCAGAAGTTTTAACTTCATCTGTAATTTTTTTTAACCAATAAATATATTTGTATCACACTTGTGTATTTAGAGTCCATTTACTAAACACATTAGATGCATGGAGAGGCTGCAGGCATAATATAGAAGGAAAGCATTTTAGGAAGAAGGGAAGGTTTCCTGTAAGAGAGCACATCTGAGTAGGGCTTTGACAAGTAGATAGGAGTTTTGCAGAATGATGACCCTGAGCAACAGACTTATAAATAGGAAGAAACTGCAGAGGATGGTGTATGAAACGTGGGTACAAGTCAGATTCTCCCAAGTATTTCACATATATCCCCTCTGAGAATCCTTGTAACTGCCCTGAGAGCAAGTATGGTAGTTTTTCTCACATTTTGCAAATGAAGGAACTAAGGGACAAACATGAAAGTAGTCACAGAGGAAATTCAGTTTTTTCCCAAGCCTTTTGCTATGAACAAGTACAAATTATTTCAGGAAATTGGGCAAGACCATTCAAGATACTAAAAGAAAAGGTACGTATATTGTGATTGCACTTATGTAAATAAATGCATAAAAGAAATGCTGACTGAAAATATACCAATGTGCCGGAGTAGTGGAATTGTGGGTAGCTTTTTCATCTTATTGTTGTTGTTGGTCAAGTGAGGTGCTGTGATTATGTTTCTTTTGTAATAAAAATTGTGCTTCTATAAATAATGAAAAGACTTTTACCTCAAGGCTCCAGAGTTGCCAATAAATAATTATGGGATGACACAGGCAGAAATGAGAGCAGTATCCCTTAGGCTTCTGTGCTTACTTGGAATGGGAGCAGAGATGACATTAGCTCATTTCTGTGCAGCTGGACTTGAACTGGAGGCCTTCTGACCCAACCTCAGTCTCCCATGTGAAAAATGTGGGTCTGGATCTGCATTTTCCCAAACATAGATTTTGTTCATGAGATGTATTTGAGAAAGTAAATGGAGAAACTGGACACTGTAAAACACTGAATAACACAGTATGAGGGTGTTTGCCTTTTTCATTCTTTTGATGTTTTTGGTTAAAAAGAGAAAATCTCCTTTTAGGGACAGAATATTTTTAACGCCTCTCTATCATCTACTAGTTGCCTTTACTTCCTCCTCCTTTCCATTTTCTTTTCTTCCGTCTTTTCTCCTTCCTTCTCTCCCTCCCTTCCTTTCTCTCCCTGGCTTTTTATTTCTTAAAAAGAACAAAACCTAAGCTCTTTTTATTCTCTTTTTTCATTATACTAATTTTTATAATTTTCTTCTGTTTATACAAAGTGATATAAATTTTTCTTTCAAAAATAAATATTAAATATCTTATGTCAAACGATAATTCAAGTTCATGAAAGATAAATCATTGTTATCTCAGGTGGTGAATAAATATGGAGGAGTTTCAGCACTCTGAACTGTCTGGTATCTCCTACCCTGACCAGTTCTGAGATTCCAGGGGGTGTTGGAGGACCAGGAGCCTCTGTCCCTCATCAGTGGTTGAATCTGCACGTGACATCTAGGACACCCACCTTCTCTGCTAAGCAGTAGCTTTCCTGAGTACCTGGCATCTGAAGGCTTAGTAAATGCTTGTTGCCATTGATCTTCCTCTGATTTTCAGTAAAGGATGGGTACACACACACAGTCCAAGAATGATAATACCTAGAGCATTAAGTCAATATAATATCCTGAAAGCTTAGAATCTGGATGCAAGGGTAATTGCTAGGCATTTCTACCCTTGTGTCCATCAGTGAAAGGAAGAGATAAAGGGAAATGAACAATTGTTGAGTACTTGCTGTGTACACCAAACCATTAGATACTTTACCTTGCTACAAAATTGAGGTTGGGGAGATGAAGTCATTTATCCAAAGGCATGTAGCTGTTAAGTTGGGAATCAGGATCTGAGGTCAAGTCTCTGACACTAAAGCCATTGCTCTTTCCATGAGGCACTCTTGTCTTACGTGGTGAGGATTCCAATATAATCTTTTTACAGGGGTAAGAAAAGGATTAACTTTTAATTTCCTATTTTTTCCTCTGCTCCCATCAGACTGAAGCCCCTCAGGGTCCTACATGTGCTTCCTTTTTTGACCACAAACCTTGGCAGTTTCTCTGTTTAGAATTTCCTCCCTACTCTCTTGCCACTAGCTCTGCTTTCCAAACAAAAGTCACCTGTCACTTCCTCCAGGAAGCACTGGGCATAATTCCAACTCACATTTTCTTTCCCTTTTTGAGAGTTTCAGTAGTGAGACTGGACACTCGTCAGATCTCACATGTAAGAATCCAAATCCTGGCTCTACCACTTTCTAGTTTTGTAAGTTTGGGCACATTATTGAACCTTTGTTGCCTCCAGTTGCTCATTTGTAGAATTGGCTGAACATTATTAGAGCTAAATCTCATAGGCATTTATCAGAATTAAGCTGGCATGTTAATCAGATGGTTCTCTTTCTCCTGCCTACTGTCTTCCCATCATGAAGCCTTTTGTCCACTGCTGCTACGGATCCTTCTGCAATGGGATTTTATCATCTTACTCCACCTCCAAAACATTTCAATATTGCCCCTGTTTTTTTGGGTAAAAAACATGATAGAACAGAAGTGAACAGAAGGAGCTTCTCTGTCTAAAATTCATTTAACCCCAAGGTACCTGCTTATTATCTCGGAGATTTATGTTCTTACCTATAAAACTTGGAATATGAAGTCTACGCCACAGGATTTAGACAAAGTGCCTGTAAATGAACATAAACATTGTTCTGTTCCTTAAAAAATGCAATGTCAGGTATCATGATAAGCCCTGGGGATTCAGATTAAAAAATAATGCAATTATTTATTCATTCAATGAATGTTCATTTGGTACTTACTATGTGCCTGGCATTGTCCTAGGTATTGGAGATACAACAGTGAATGAAATAGTAATGGAATTTATATTTTTAGTGTATCTATGAATTTAGGTTTCTATCACTTATGTAGTCTGGAAAGAGGAAATAGATTATTATAAAACTAAATGATAGAGATGGTGTAGTACAGATGTCGAACTTAAGCTCTGGAATCAGAGAAATCTGGGTTTAAATTTCAACTCTGCTGGTAACAGTGTGTGACTCTGGGAAGGTCCTTTGATATCTCTAAGCATAAACAGTGTCAATCTTCTGAAGCTGTTTTAATGATCAGATGATGCAAGATGTGAAGGTTGCTAGCATATCACAGGTGGTCCATGGATGAGCACCCCTCAAATTCCCTCAAAACACAGGGTTATCTTCTTCCCACCCCACCTCCATGAATCCCTGCACAATGTCCTATGGACGGTAGGTGTTCAATAAGTGTCTGTTGATTGACTAGTAAAAAGCTATTGGATAGCAGCAAGCAGATGCATTAACCACCTCAAAGGTCAGCAACTCTCACTTACCCACATATGAGGTACTTGCCATTCAATCTACTTGACTCAAATAAATATTACTTTCCCACTAATGCAACCCAAAAGAATGAGCTGAATTTACTTCCTGCCTGAGATGGAAATGTCATTGCTGTTAAGTGGTTATGCAGAGAAGAGTAAGTTTCTAAGCAAATTAAAACATCCGTGATCTACCCAGATGCCTTTTACTGTATAATGCTTGATACAGTCTTCGGTAAGTTAGTCCAATTTCACTTTCAGTTTCACTTCTGTGAAAGAAAGAATAATTTTTTACCCTTCTACCACTCAGTGTTTTTCTAAGGACAAAGGAGGCAATAGATAATGATAACTATAGCAAAATTATTTTAAATAATTCCATTGCATAACACCTTTAAAAGGTATCAGGAATTTTACATCGTACTCAAAAACACAAATACAATGGTAGAAGTGCTGACAGTTTTCCAGCTATGTGACCTTGGGCAACGTATTTTACATTTCTAAGGGTGTTTTCCCACCTATAAAATAGTTATAAAAATTGTAGCTAGGTAGGCTGGACACAGTGGCTCACGCTTGGGAGGCTGAGGTGGGAGACCACCTGAGGTGAGGAGTTCAAGACCAGCCTGGTCAACATAGTGAAACACAGTCTCTACTAACAATACAGAATTAGCCAGGTGTGGTGGCATGTGCCTATAATACCAGATACCTGGGAGGCTGATGCAGGAGAATCACTGGAACCTGAGAGGCAAAGGCTGCAGTGAGATGAGATCAAGCCACTGTACTCCAGCCTGGGTTACAGAAGAAGACTCTGTCTCAAAAAAAAAAAAAATAGCTCGTTGGGTTGTTCTGAGATTAAAGGAGTTAACATATATAAAATCCCTAATACAATGCCAGGTTCATAATAGACTTTCATTGACTCGTTCACATGTTCTTTCATTTGTTCAATAAATATTTACTGAGAACCAACTAGGTGCCAGCAACAAAGCTAGGTGCTTGGGATACAACAGTTAACAAAAGTGACAAACAGCTCTGCCCTCATCATAGGGAGGTGGTTCCAGGCTCACTTTGACCTATCAAAGCCTCTTTGGCTTCCCATGATGTCTCTGACATGAAGATAGATATTAGTTGCTTGCCAGGAGGAAATTCTGCTTTATTTTTCAGGATAAGTACACAGAGGAGGTGAACATGACAAAGGATAGAGGTAGCTGAAATCATGGCATGGTGCTATGGATGTGCCATCCTCCCAATCTGTGTGTCAATATTTAGTGTCATGAGGAGTTGGTAGCAAATACAGCGTTCCTGCACTGTTTCCCAACCCATCTGGAAATGATGCATTAGACTCAAGCTGTAAAGATTCCTTTAGACCTAGAGCATTTCCAGGGTAATAAAATAGGTAGCAGAATCAAGATTTAAATACTGTATGAGTGCCTCAAAGGCCATGATTGAAAGTGAAATGGAAGATAGCAAAGCTGACATATATTTGATTATCTACTTTGTGTCAAAGGTTGTCATCAGACCTTTAAATATTCTCAACAACTCAAGAATTTTTCTCCCCACATAGAAACTGGGGCTCATAGATCTGAAATGACTTGTACAAGATCACTCAACTATCATGGGGTAGAACTAAGAATCAAATCCGGGAATTGCTTGTGTTATCTTTAACTGAAGGTTTTCTACAATCTATCTAAAATTGGTAATATATGGGGTCTGGCTCAATAATGCAAGTGTTTCTTAAATGTCATATTTCACTGGAAATCATTGCAAGAGTTACACATAGCATTAGCAAATTGCAGCATGGGCACGATCTTCCACGTTTTGTAGTCTGTTGGTTTCAACATTAATATACAAGGCTTCCTGGCGTACTAACAATCTTCTTCCAGTCTCCTCCCTTCTCAAATTACTTTGAGTTTCATTTTGTCTTCCCCTATATCACCAACTTCCTAAATCAGTGGCTCTCATGAAATGCACTTTAATTCTCCAAGCAATAACCTTAGTGGTACTTACAGAGGTGTTAAATTTCCTCAATCTCTCACTCAGCTTTTATTTATTCATGTGTTAGAACGTGGTGGATTACATCTTCTTGGATTAGAAATTTGCCAAAGAGGAGCAGGATGTATTTGCAGGTACTATCAGCCGATGGAGTCAAATTAAACAGGAAGGAGGGCTGGAGTAAGGCATGTGTTGGAATTTGCAGCTTTGGTTTTTCCAGCATTTCCAAAGCCTACATTTCAGGGTTAAACTTAATTATGGAGGAGCCTCTGAGCCTATAAATTGTATGAAGTAAGGGGCCCAGGACTTTACTGGTAATATGTTAATGTCCAAATAAGATTCTGCCAAGACTTTGGGTCCATCAGTTAATTCGTTATTAAGTAAGCTGGCCCATAAATTATTTCATGACCTTGCCTCTGTCTTTACCTCTATAACCTTCTCCTACTCTATGTCACAGTTGTTAACACTTACAGGGTAGCTTTCCCATTATACTTCTATTAAAAACTTTTTTTCTTCCCTCCCTCATTAATATGGTTGCAGTCTGAGTGTCTAGGTTAGGACCATATGACTTCATGGAAACAGCATTGGTCTGGGGGTGTTAATCTAAGCTGGATCAACAGATTCTTTCCCTGAGAATTTGCTCTTGAGCCTCAGAGATGCCATTATTCATCATGCTTAGAGTATAACATATTTGGGAAGTTACTGGCAATAATGTTACCCAAAGAGGCCAGGGGGAAAGGAGGAGAAGAGTAGGACAGGAAGAGAGAAAAATACAAATGAGAGAAGATGAGAATGTTGCAAAAGAAGGAGCAAATGGAGAGAGATAGTGTTTGTGTAAGAGTTGAAGAAGGAAGAAAGAAACACAGAGCTGCTCAGCAGTCAAAGAGGTTTATTTTAAAGAGTAAGCCTGAGAGGGGCTTCTGGCCGAGTTAGGTCAGGAGCCTTCCCTTTTACAGACTAAGAGTATTTAAGGGTTCAAGGGCTCATGATGAGGGGATGCCTTATCCTCCTAGGGCCCGAAGGTTCAGTTAGAACCAGGTATGCTATCCGTATAGAACAGAGTTTTTATCAGCTCTCACCCTACTTCAGACCACATAGGCCAGCTTTTAGTCTGTGTCTCTTTATCTTGCTTCTCTGGGAGGGAGAGTTTTTGTGTCTGTTCCCATACATCTTCCTGCAGCTACAGGCATACCCCACCCAACCGAGTCTTTTAGCTTCCCTATCTTAGTGCACCAAAATGGAAAGGAATGCGCTTATTAGGGCCCACTGTTTTACTGGGGCCCATTGTATAAGTGTGAAGTTTGCTGGTTACTCAAGATACTTGCCCCCTCCTTCTGTGTCCGAGCTGTTGTTATTTGTGTTTTACTGTCTTCTCTTTCTGGCTGCTTCTTGTTGGAAGAGAAGTGATTTCCCTGGAATGCATGAGGTTAGAAAGAGATCTGGAACTTAAAGTGGTGGTGTTTGTCCAAGATGACGGTGCTCCTGCTCTTTCAGTTTGAACCTGGTTCTTGTAATACCTTAGACTCAGCTCTGTAATGCCATGAGATGCTCTAGTTTTGTTTTGTTCTTGTTTTCATTTTAGTGACAAATTTCTTTTATATCTTAGGTGGTTTTACTTTGAGTTTCTATAATTTGCAATCAAGAAATACTATTAAAGCACATATTTCAACAAACTACCTAGCTTTCAATTTCCCACACCTTTCATCCAGCCTTAAGCTTCCTGGCCTGTATGTACACTGTCCCTCCTATCCTGGACTGCCCTCGTGGGTACCACCAGCCTGATTCTCTTCATTTCCTGTGAAGACCTTTCCTGTTGCCAACCATGGGCCAGCACTTGGCTGGTGCTGCGTATGGGCTAAGTGCACAGAACTAGGGCTGGATGGACTCTGAGTTAGAATCTTGGCTATGCTGTAAACTTGGACCAGTGACATAATTAAGGTGTCTGTTCCTAAATGTCTTCAGCTGCAAATAAAGATGAAAATACTAGTTCCTGGCTTATAAATGTTGGTTTGAGAATCAACTGATATAATATATGCACAGCACTGAGCACAATGCCTGGAACACAGAGAGTAGATGTCAGCTGTACCATCATCATCATTATAATTATCATCATCATCGTCTCTACTATCATTACCATCATTCCTCTTATCTAGGCTCCATGTGTCAGCAGACTTAATTTACTTTGTTATTGTGGTTGAATTAGTTTTCCATTGCTAGAACTAATTACCGTAAACTAGTGGCTTAAAAAACCCCATTTGTTAGCTCATGCTCTATAGGTCAAAAACCTGGGGATAACATGGCTAAATTCTCTGTGCAGGGTCCCACAGTTCTGCAATCAAGGAGTTGGCTGGGCTGCATTCTAATTTGGATCTTGGGATCCTCTTCCAAGTTGTTTCAGGTTGTTGGCAGAATTCAGTTCCTTGTGGTTGTAGGACTGAGGTCTCTGTTTCTTTGCTAGCTGTCAGGTAGAGGCCATTCTCAACTGTTAGAAGCCGCCCACATGCCCTGACTGATGATCCCCTTCATCTTCAGAGCTAGCAATTAACAGCTTCACTTGTGTCAAATATTTTATTTTAAATTTCGTACTCCTCTGTCTCTGATCTCTAGACTCAGATTTAAGGGGCTCTTGTGATAAAGTCAGACCCACCTAGATAATCTTCTTACTCAATGTCAGCTGTGCCATCTAAGGAAACACAATCAAAGGTGTGAAATCCTTCATAATCACAGTCCTTGGAATTATGCAGGAACAGGGAGTTTGGGGCCCACCTTAGATTTCTGCCTGCCACCTTGGGTTTATAAACAGATAAATAATGTAGGTGAACGTCCCAGCATGAAACTAGCACATGGCAGATGTTCATTGACAGTGTCCATATATATTTTGTTGTTTTGATTATTAGCATTAATCTCAGTCATTCTCAGTTAGGCCTCTGTCTTTTCATTGTCAACACTATGTCTTTTTCCTTTATTTTAACTTACAAGAGAAGACATTTGAATCCCTGCAAGCTTCAAAGACTTGTTTGCTTTCTGTGTTTGGATGGAATAACCTGATAGAGGTTATGCTTGCTGCAGTTGTTGGAAAACAATTGTCCCTGGGAAAGGTTTTTAAAATATTAACTCCCTGGAAGATTTGAATATTTTCCAAATGAAAAAGGTTTGCCCTTCACAATTTGTATCCCATAACTGGGCTCAGGAAACTCCAGTAGTGTTGGAGTTAGCAAGAGTGGAATAGATAATTCTCCACTCTTTCTATTTTTGCCCATTCCCACTTTCCATGCTGGTATAGGTGGCCGTGTGGAAGAGAAACAGGTTTTTATGGTGGGTTTATCCAGAAAAGAAGCCCGTTCATCAACTGTTTCCTGCCAGGCCATGTGCTGGGTCTGTGAAGAAGCCCACATGGACCCCTTTCACTCCAAGAGCATATGCCAAGTCATGTGTCAGATGATTTCAGACAGGGTTAAGTGCTATCAAGAAATGGACTTGGTGATAGTATTCAAAGCTGCTTAGAAAGGTGCTAACTTATTCTAATTGGTAAGAGAAGGCCTTTCTAAGAAAATGATATTTTGGCTGAGATCTAAATGATAAAAAGGTGCCAGCCCTCCAGAAGGAAGCAGAGTATTTCAGACACAGCATAGATAGAGTAAAGGCAGATGTCCCAACCTGGGAGTTTATATGGTGTGTTCAGGAAATGACTGGCAAAGACCGAGAGAAGGAGAGAAAGCTAGTTAAGGAGGCAAGTGACTGGCTTTAGTAAATTTCCTGAATTAATTCTGTAATGCCTGCATTGTTTTTTATGTGTGGCCACCTAAGTCTCTCTCCAGTTAACTTGGTGGTCAGCTAATGGCTGAAAAGGAATTTTCTTGAATCATTTAGGGAAACCCTAGTACATCCAGAAGGCTATGTGTTTTTCTGGATGCACTGTGATGCGAAGCCACCAGAGAAGGTTAAGGAGAACGCTGGAATCTGACTCATATTTTACAAACTTTTATGATTTGTTACTTTGTTGGCTGCCAACCATCTTTTTCTGTTTTACATATAGTTCACATGCCATAAAATTCACCATTTTAATGTATGTAAATCAGTTATTTTGAATATATTCACAAGATTGGGCAACTGAATGTGATTTACATTCTGGACTGTATGGGGCAAGGTAATGAAGCCCCGGCAGCAGCGCAGGGAAGATTGGATGGGGGCTGGGTCAGGGCAGCTGTGGCAATGGAGAGGAGTGGATATTCCAGAAACTCCCAGTTAACCAAGTCAGGCAATATGATGTGGCGACAAGAGCACAGCTATGGGGCTGGACAACTTTCTTTTATGTTCATTTACCAGCTGCCTAGCCAGAGGCAAATCACTTAATTGGTCTGAGCCTTAGTTTCTCATTCTGAAAAATGGGATCATGAATGCTTACCTCGTGTTTGTTGTAAAAATCAAGTAAGATGGAATACATAGCACAGTGCCCAGGATATAGTGTGTATTTCAAGAGGTTTGTCTTTCTTCTGTTTTGAAGTTTCTCAGGTTGAATCTTCTTTTCTCTCTGCGTCCTGCCTCCACCCATCCGCAGAAGGTAGCCCCATCATGGGATTGGCTTTTCAGAACTCTGTGCAGGCTTTCTTTGAGACAATTTCCCAAATTTGGAAATAATTCTTTGGAAGAACTGCTTGGCCTTTCACCTGCCAAAAATAAAAAACACTCTTCATGGAGAAAATTATGCACATTTTTTGCTCCATTGCCCCAACGCTGTACAGTCTTGTGCAAATAACAACCTTTCTGAGATTCAGATTTCTTGCTTATCAAAAGAAAATGTGAACACTCACCTCACAGAGCAAAGACTAAGCAAGACCTGATATGAGGTTCCATGAGAAACACAAGGGGCTATACAAAGGCAGATGAGATGTTTGTGTGATTTCCTACTTGCAAATACAGAGCAGAGCCATTTCTTCTGTGCATTGTTGAGTTATGGAGGCTGGGGTTAGGAAAAAACTGAAGACATACCTTTATTTACAGCATGGCCACATGTCCCAGTTTGTCCCAGTATGTTCTAGTTTATGCCTACTGCCCCAGCATTATTATTAATAACTCCTCCTTTCACTGTTCGAAGTAGTCTGGTTTGGACAATAAATTTATGTGTTCACTTGATTTATTTACTTTGTCAGTTTCCCCACAGGTCAAATTACACCTTTTCCTTTATTGCTTCAGCTGAAATATCCAAAGAACTTTTTTTTTTTTTTTGCCTGCTTCTCCACCTTCAGAATTTAAAGTCAGCATTAAGATGTGATTGATTCCATTATATAAGTACCTAATTTATGTTAGACTTTCTGTAAAATATTAATGAAGACAAACTTTTTTGTGTGTGTTCTCTAACTAAAGCAAAGTGAAATGAGAGGCCCATTTAGACTGATTCTGCCTTAAGCAGTGAAGAAAAGTGATGTGTTTGTGTGTGAGATGAATGGAAGAAAACAGGATGTAGGGCTCTGCTTTTTCTTCTAATCAGCATTGAAAGTCTAAGGAGGAAACCAAACTTCTATTGATGCTTTTAGAGTAGGCTGTCCCTGTGATGTATTAGCTATGAGTCAACGCTAATGTTGAGACTGCTGCTCAAAGATAACCCAAAATGCATCCAAAAGCACTAGGCTTCCCACACACCCTGGCAGAATATCAAGGTTAAGCTAGAAACTATTAGGTCAACTTGGGATTTTGCATTTTTCATACCAGGACCTGAGTTGAAATAATTTTATGGAATGGATCCACAGAATGTAGATTAGAAAGCAAGGGAAAATAAAAACAGAAAAGAAGATTTGCCTCTAACAGAATCTGGATCAAGTCATAGAATATGCTTCTGGTTGATGTTTGGCTGGAATTAATTTTGAAAACATGTTTTTCATGCCTAACATAGTTTTGCTTCCAAGTTTTGACTAGGCTACTCTTAGCTGTTGTCATGATAGAAATGTCCTAACTAGGAAAGGTTACCATTGGTTAAAATCACTCTGAACTGCATGTAACGGTCAATAAGATTGGCTAAAGCAAAGAATTTTATTTTTCTCATGTAGCAAGATGTTTGAAGCACGAAGCTGCTGATATTTGTTCAGCAGCTTAGCAATGCCAGTGACAACATTTAAATGATTATCTTAGCTTTTCTCTCACCTTAGTTGCCTCATCATCACAAAAACACTGCATCTGTGTGCGTGAAATCCATCCATATACAAGAGAGAAGGAAGACATAGGGACCTTTTTATGAGAAAAAGCCAAAAGGCTTCCTAGCACATTTCATTGACAAAAACAAAGTCACATGACCACCTCAATTCACAAGGGAAGCGTGGGAGTGAGTATTTGGGGCTGTTTTTAATGAAATTGGTCTCCATCAGTAAGGAAGAAAAGGGAGAATGAATCATAGTAGTTGACTAAGAATATCTGTCACAGGATACATCTCAGTCTGATTTTGTTATTTGAATGCTCTGTTTTAGACTCTGGGGATGTACAATCCTGTTGACCAGGTGCTTACTATGTGCCTACTGTGTTCGTTATTCAAAGAAAAATGGTCAAAATAACAGCCCATGCTCTTAAGGAATTTAAAATTAAGTTTTTAATTCTTCGTGTCCACATTACTTAGCACAGAGCTAGGAGCATAGTAGATTCTGAATGTGTGTGATAAAGAATTCATCTACATGGCCATTAGAAAAGAAAGCATGAATTTGTCAACCATTGTGTTAGTGTGTAAATCCTCACTACTCAAGGAATGACCTACAGTATCAGCAGCATTGGGAGCTTGTCAGTCATCACCCCCTAGACCTACTTAATCGGAGTCTGCTGTTTAACAAGATCCCTTGGAGATCTGTGTGTACATTAAAGATGAAGAAGCTCTGGTGCTACGGTAATGCTTGAAGTACCTTGATCATATTTGTAGAACCAAGACTATAAACTCAGACAACAGAAAGAGCAGATGCTCCTGTGATACAGGGGAATGAGCATATTCAAAGGAGTCATTTGTCTAGGACTTAAATCCAAGTCTCTCCATTCCCTTGTTGGGTGACCAGTTACTTAGTTTCTGATGCTCCGTTAACTCTCCTGGAAATTACTGGGATGCTACCCCTGTAGGGAGGTGTAAGTAACAGGATATCTAAAGTGTTAAGCACAATGCTTGCAATGTTGTGGGGGCTCAATGAATGCAAATTTCTTAGAATACTCAAAATTAGAACTGTTGTACAACTATTGGGGTCTAAAGTCACTCTTGTCAAGGAATCAGGGAAAGACCTAATGAGCACAGTGCCTTGGAGCCATCATGCAAAGCATGAATGTGACTTGGAACATGGCAGAGGATTTACATGTGCATCAGCTAGTTTTGGGTGCTATAACGAAATATCATAGGCTGGGTGGCTTAAACAACAGAAATTTATTTTTTCATAGTCTGGAAATCAAAGTACACCTTTGGTTTCTAGTGAGGACTCTCCCTAGTTTGTAATGGCCACCTTCTTGCTGTGTTCTCATATGCCCTTTCTTCTGTGTGGGGAGAAAAGCAATCTCTGGTGTATCTTTCTCTTTTTATGAGAACACTAATCTTATCCGATTAGAGGATCACCTTTGTGTCTTAATTTAACCCTAATAACTGCCCGAAATCCTATATTCAAATACAGTCACATTGAGGCTTCAATATATAAATTTTGGGGCAAACACAATTCAGTCCTTAATAGAGGGAACATCACAAATCAAAGGAAAGGCTGGAAAGGCTAGAATGGCATCTGCGAAACTACCTACCTGTATGAGTGTATTCGTTTCTCAGGGTGGCTGTAACTACTTACCACAAATCTTGTGGCTTACTAATAGCAGATCGTTACTATATCACAGCCCAATGAAGCTAGAAGTCTGAAATAAAGGTATTGATAGGGCCACACTTTCTCTGACTGTGCTGAGAGAGAATCCTCCCTTGGTCCTTCCCAGCTTCTGCTGTTTTCTGGCAATCCTCCACATCTCGTGGCTTGTGGATGCATCATTCTGGTCGCATCGCCATCTTCTCTGAGTCTTCACATCATCTTCCCTCTGTGCATGTCTGTCTCTGTGTCTAAAGGTTCCCTTTTTGTAAAGATACCAGTCATATCAGATTAGGGCCCCTCATAACCTCATTTTAACTCAATTACTTCTGGTAAGACCCTGTTTCCAAACAAGGTCATATTCTGAGGTACTGTGGATGAAGACTTCAACATATATTTTTTGAAAGGGACATAGTAAGTAAGTGTTCTTGGTAAGAATTGGATGTAATTCTGGAGAGGAGAAGGGATTAACACTATGGGAGTCAACCTAATGTTCTGTAGATGGCCACAGCAAATGTTATACATATACACAAAACCAGTTTGAAAACAACCAGTGAAATACAGTGCTGTCTTTCCAAAAAGGAGTGTGGGCAAGAGTTTCAGGAATTATGTCCTTATATTGTTTAGTTGATTGAGGTTTGGGTTAACACTCTTGTTTTCCTGCTGTCTGTAAAAACTTTCAAAATTATGTCATAGGGACATTCCTGAGTAAGTGACAGGGAGACACATTGCAAGAAAATTTCTGTGACTTAATATAGTAAGAGGTTGAAGGGATCTCTCTCTCTCTCTCTGCCTGTGGTGGCAGCAACAGCTGTCTCTTTCTCAGAAGTGACAGGCTGAGAAAATGGAGAAAGAATGTCGGCTGGGTGTGGGTGTGATTTCTCTTTGCTGTAGCAGGCGGGGGGCTTTATCTTGGAAGGTAAAGAGCCTTTTCCATCTTGGCCTGGAAAACTGAAAAAATGACTGTCAGTTTGCAAATGAGGACTTTGCAGCTTCCAGGGTCACTTCCTCCTAGGAGATATGGAAAGGAGCCCTTTTGGATGCTGATTGCATCCAAATTGGAGGCAACCTTGGGGAGAAGCTGGGAGGGACTGTTTGGTGCTGTCATCTGAAAACTGTTGAGGTAGATCCAACATGATTCTGAGGCAGAGAAACGAACAGTTATTGACAAAGCTGGCTTCCTAGACAGAAGCTGCTAAGAGTATCCTTGAAAAGGTGAGTGATCAGACCCCCATCCTGCCCTTCTTTTCGAGAGCCAACAGCTCTTCTGCACCAGACATGTGCTGTTAAAGATGCCAATTATGTGAGTTGATATATTTGCCAGCTCCCTTCCACTAAGTCTCCTGAAGGAGATTGTGGCATGTCATTAGAATCCTAATGCATTCAGCCTAGGGCTTCTCTCCACCTGCCATGTTTCACCTTGGGTGGGGATGCTGTAGTTGCTCCCTTGCTTAGTGTATTTATTGACAAGAACATGCCTCTTGGAAGGCCCTGGGGTGTCCCACCACCACCCTCTGCTTGTCTCCAGTGCCCTGATTGATGCCTGTAGTTTAACTGCCCCACTTTTGGCTATGACTCCAAATTTCTAGCTCCAGGTAATACTCTTTAAGGAGTTCCAGACTGTGTTTGTGGATTAGACATCACCACCTAGAAACTTCCCCACAGACACCTTGAACACAACCTCCAAAATGAATTTCATCAACTTTCTTCCAAACCTGCTTGTATACCAAAACTCAGAGAAGGGCACCTGCTAGCCATGCCACCTCTGACCCTCCCTTCTCCTAACTGGAGTTGTGAAGTCAAGTTGACTGGAAGTCCTCAGTATATTTTGAGTAGCCCACCTCCTCTTGCTGTCCATTGCCACTGGCTTGGTTGAGTCATCAATATCCTCTTTGGAAAAATGTCACTTGTAGCACCTTTCATGATTTTCTTTACTGCATATCCAGAAAGATTTTTATGATACACAAATGTGATCATGATTGTTCCCTCTCTCCGTATGTCAAACCTTTCAATGGTTCCTCTTATCTGCAAGATAAATGTTCAGCCCCTTAACACAAGGCATGAAGCTCTTTAAGATCTGGACTTCATCTTCCTGACTTTATCTCCTAGAACTCCTTTCTCCTTTTCTTTGCCTGCCTCTGAGTCAGCTGAGAGGTTACCGCTGGAGGAGGAGTTTCAGGCACTCCCCAGACTGGGATAGGAACTTCTTCCCAGCACCCTCCCCCAAGAACATACCGAACCTTTACTATGGGAGACTAAAGCATGCTTTCTTCTCTCACTATCAGATAGCAATAAAAATAAAAACTATATTTTTGAGTGTTCCCTAAGTTCTGGGCATTTTTCTAAGTATTTCCATGTAGTAATTAAAACTCTCAACAATTCTCTGAATTAGGTACCAAGTTTTGAGCTCCTTGAAAGCAAGTACTGTGGATTGTTTCTTTTGCAATTGCATATTGCCAGTGCCCAATTCTAAACCAGATGCACAAGGAACACATGGTCTCTCTCTCCCTCTCTCTCTCTCTCTCTCTCTCTCTCTCTCTAACTCAGTGAATGGATAGATGGATGGATGAGTCAGTGAGTTATTCAATGTAATATGGTGTCTTTCTGTCCATATTGCTTAATAAAATTATTCATTTGTCACTTTGATACCTGAATATTTTGGATTCTTGAAAAAAAAAAAGCCCACTATTTGAGAAATCATATGGACTTACTTCTGTAAATCAAGAAGATTTACCCAGAGGCAAAATTGTTTGGGACTTAAATGTATGAAAAGTTAATATGAGCACCATCTGACTAATTGCAGCAGTTTTGGTTTTATCAACATGATTTTGCATGAGCAAAGGACTTTTAATCAAAAGCAAGTTATTTACTGTTGAAGGAACTAAACACAATTATGTTGCATTTATTGTTTAAAAAAAAAAACAAAAACAGAAGACTTCTCTTTGAACTTGAGTGTGTTTCTTCAGTTCTTTGAGCCTGAGCATTATCTGAAATATTGGTATAATAGCACCAACTTCACAGAGCTCAGGTATGAAGACACTCTAGCACACAGTAGGTGCTCTGTGTGAAAGACTACCACTCCCCATTCATCGCTGTTCTAATTGCTATTTGCTTCCTTCTCTGCTGTCATACTGAACTCCTATAACTGATATGACCACTGCAAGTGCAAGAACAGAACAAATGAGGAATCTGAGATGGACTATGCATTTCTCCTTGGAGCCCCAGGAGAGTATCATTTGCCCCTGGGACAGCCAGTGTTGTCACCTGCAATCAGGTTTCCACAAAGTGCCAAAGGGGCCCCCTGTATTACTGTGCTAGGTCTGTCATAACAAAATAACACAAACTGGGTGTCTTACACTACATACATTTATTTTTCCACAATTCCATGATCAGTGTGTCAGCAGGTGTTGGGTTCCCCGAGGCCTGCCTCTTAGACTTGCAGACATCCACCTTCTCGTTGTTTTCATGCCTTTCTTCTCTGCACACACACCCCAGTGCCTCTTTGTGTCTCCAAATTTCTTCTTATAAAGACACCAATCTTATTAGATTAGGGCTCACCCTAATGGCCTGGTTAAACTTAATCATGTCTTTAAAGGTCCTGTCTCTAAATCCAGTCACATTCTGAGCCATCGGGGCTGCCAGAGGGGACATACTTCAGCCAGTAATAGCTCCCAAACAGCTCTGTTTCTGGTAGTAAAAAATGAGTGAAGACAGAGGGGAAGAAAAGAATAACATTCTCTTTGGAATCCCAGAAAGACTTCACAGAAGAGGTGAGAGTTGTGGTAAATTTTGAATTATGATTAAGTATTTGATAAACAGAATGGGGAAAGGGAGATATGGAACACAGAATAGCAGTCCAAAGCTACAGCATTTTAAAATATCTTAGAAATGAAAGTCCAGAGTGACCGGAGTTGCAGTGGAGTAGGGCCAGGATACCCTGAGGCCAGGTTGTAAAGGGCCTTGTATGTCCTTGGTTCTGAGTCAGGGTATGAGGAATATGGATCTGTCTCAGTGGAGGAAATGGGACCACTGTACGGATTTGGTAGGAGTGAGATATGTTTTAAGTACTTAATTATATATTGTCTTGTATATGCCTCTTCCTTCTCTGTGACTATGACAAGTGACTTAAGCTTTCTGAGATCCAGTTTTGTCTTCTGAAAAATGAAGTCACTTACGTTTTTCCACAAAAATGCTGTATTCAACAGGATAATGGATGTGAAATTTCTAAACCCTTATATAGTGTCATTTCTTATTTTTATCCCTCAGAGAGTATTGCCGAAATGTGGACACAGTGATATCCTGCCCAGCCAGGCCATGTTCATTGATTTGGTTTTGTCAAGATGCACAAGAAGACCCATTTTCTTCTGCTCAGTCACAGGCTTCAGCTCCAGGAGCTCACTGACACTTGATACCCTGCTGTCTTCCGGGGGCGACCACATGCTAGCCTCAATCTGCCTTTCTTTACACTTCTGCAAAATAGCATGGTCCTTAATAGCTACAACTTAGGTTTATTTTTAAGAACACCATGCCTTGTGTGTACTATTATGTCATTCTGGCTCTGTATTTCTTAGAAATTACTACAATTTAGGCTTTGGCTACTTTTTAATTCCTTAGTTTATTTCAGATGTACCACAAAACTCTGAATCCCTATACCTGCCTTCACACACGTGCATGTGTACACATACATACACGTATACACATACATATATAACTTTTCCCCTTCAGCAGCAGATAGAAACATTATACAGTGTGGCATTTAATCCTCATGTGTGTCTTATTACCATGAGATGATCTTAAAATTCCTCATAAATATTTTTAGAATAAGAATGCAGAATCTCAAAGTAGGGAGTAGGCTTCGAGCCCATTTGTTCCATGCCCCTCTGTGACTGTTGAATCTTCTTGTTTATCTCAGTTGAGGAGAAATGCATTATTTCCAAGGCAGCCAATGCTACCTGGGTACAAATCCAGTTCCAAATTTCTGGTTGCATGCAGGTCCTGGAGGCTGTTAGCTTGGCCTCTGTAAGTGGTGACATGCTGGTAAATATGACATCACTTCTCTTAAAGCAAAGTCCTGATTCATAGCATTTGCCACTTTCTGTGGTGTAAATACTCCCATGATAACCAGTTTCAAGCCACCCATGTGAAGTGACTGAAATTGGATTTGGAAGAGGTGCCCATAATTGGCTTTTGCAAGATGGCATTGGCAAGCTGCAGCACATCACTGTCACCCTCTTGGTATCATATGTAAGTAGGATAAAGATCTTTCATACTGTTCCAGTTCTTGGTCCAGAATCCCATGTATTTACCCATCCTGTCTTCTGATGTATCTGAATTTGCATTTGATCTCAGTTGCTTTTGATGAGTTTTTAGAAGAACTTAAAGCTCTATACTGCTTCCCAGCCACAATCTCCTTCTCAGTCCCTAAAAATGATTCCAGTGATCTTTCCAGGTGGACTACCTGATTTTCCTGTGAATATTTTCAACTCTGGCTAAAAACTCAGTGCCCTCTACCTTTGAGCAGGAACTCAACCCTAGGTACTTTTGTATTAGTCTTATCCCATCCTTTAGATCTGTGAAGATATTTTAAAAGTCCTTTTCATTTGGACACAATATTCTTCACCATTGCATCTGTCAACAGAGTGCAATTTTTCCTATGGGGGGCAAGTCCTGCTGGAAATCATTTCCAAATCTTTTTCTGATTTGCAAATGGGGTCAAACTGTTGGATCTGTTCTGTCTCAGTCTTTACTACAAATGCTTGATTAATGTAGCATCATTCTGTAAATGCACAGGGAAGGAAGGGATCATATCTGCTCTGTTAATCATTCTACTGATGCCTAGTGTAATGCTTGGAAGACGGTATACACTCAGTAACAAGACCTGACCCTTTTTCCCCCTTCTCTCCCATCTCCCCTTCTTCTTCCGATTAGTTGGATAACCATTATGTAGCTGATGCTAGTATAACAGATTCCAAATGGGCAGAATGGAAAGTTAGGACAGAACATTGCTGACAGCTCAAAAAAGTATCAAAATCAAGGTATTTGAGTGGAATATGGACTAGATAATTTGGCTTATTTTTCGGCTGCTTAGAAAGAGAATTGTCCTGTTCTCTTTAACTCAATGGGCCATAATAAATCTAATTTTAACACTTTTAAGGAATAGAGAGTATTGCAAAATGTGAAAGCATGCCTTGGGTTTGGTTCTTGAGAGTATATTATGTTCCTGCTGATGGAGAAGCTAGTGCATCAGATCTCACCAGTGGAGACCAATCAGTAGACTGGCCAGTGAGAATTAGGGAGTAACAAGGAAGAATGTTCTTAAGGACAGTTCCTTACTTTCAAGTACATATAGACACTCAGTGCCTCCACCACCCATCAGAATGAGCCTCAGTTAATCAATACATAAAATTAAATTTTAAAAAACAATTAATCCTGCTTATATTTTAAATTACATGGCTAGCTCCATTACTTTCTGGAAGGATGCAAGTATAAACTTTAAATAGATAAATTAAATTCATTTGAAAACAAAATATTGACCAGTCACAGAGGCTAACCTCTAGAATCCCAACACTTTGAGAGGCTGAGTTGGGAGAATCACTTGAGGCCAGGAGTTCAAGAGCAGCCCTGACAACATAGCAACACCCCATCTCTCCAAAAAAAAAAAAAAAAAAAAAAAAAAAAAAAAAAAAAAAGTCTGGCATGATGGTGTGCACCTGTAGCCTCAGCTACTTGCAAGAAGATCTCTGGATCTCTTGAGGCCATGAATTTGAGGTTACAGTGACCTATGATCACACTATAGCCTGGGCAACAGAGCGAAACTCTGTCTCAAAACTACGATTCTGGTGTTAGATTTGTTATTGGATTTTTAATAATTTATTATTTGTTCATGTTTACCAAACATTTATTTCAATACTTCCCGTATGCCAGGCATTGTGCCCCCTCCCAAGGAATGAAAAGTCAGTAAGATTCCTGACCTCTCTAGGTTAGTCTCTCTATGTGTACCTGTCCACAACATCAGAATTACCCAGAGTTTGTAACAATTTCAGAGTAATCCAACCATACTCCATGCATACTATATGACCCTGTAAGGGAGAGTCCCAAAATGCATGTTTTAAAATAAGTTCCACTGGTCATCTCATGCAGCTTAATGCCATTCATTGCAGTAAACAAGAGTTTACTATTATATAACAGCTTATATTTGTGCTTTTCTAATATTGCCATGTTTTAGGATCCATGTGCTGTAACTCCTTACACATCTTAATGATAACTAATGCAAATTGATAGCCCCACCTGGCAAAATGTGCTAAACTCAAATACCAGCACCTCTCCCAAGCTACCCCTGTTCTGACTGGCTCCAAGTGTTTGCACTTTGTGTGCATGTTTTTATAGCTGTGGTTCCTCTCATGGGGGATTACACTAATTTGGTCAGCTGTCTGCCTCCCTGCTGGACAGCAAGCCCCTTGAGGAGGAGGACTGTGCTTCATTCCTGTCTGAGTCCCCAGACCTAGCACATTATTAGATTCTTGGTAGGTCCTTAAAAATTCTCCCTCTTACCCTCCCTCCCTCCCTCCCTCCCTCCCTCCCTTCCTTCTTTCCTTCCTCCTTTCCTCTTTCCTTCCTTTCATGAGGATAAGTTAGTCATTATTCTCTGTATTATCTCACTTCAGTAGTTTTGCTGAATGTATGAACTTACACATTTGAAAATGGATGAATGAATAGAAAATCACTTCCACCCACAGTGTAGCCTTTTCTGAGACAACTAGTAATGATCATGGATACATTATAGCTTTAGACAAATTGTTTATTAATTTCCAGTTATTCTTGCTCCCATGGATTTTATCGCATCCAAGCTGGTATTGATTTAATACTTTTTTCTTTAGGTAAAACTGGTTCTCACTCTCAGCCCTATCCTAAGCAATCCTGTCTGTGAAGTCATGTATCTGATGTATGAAATTATGTTTTCTTCAAATTCACATGAAGCACATAAGTATGTAAGCACTACTAAGTGTGCCCTTGCATCCCAACCACCTGTGTGTCCCACATTATGAAACTCACTGTCCTTCATCTTCCTGTTACTGACTATACTAGATATTGGAATGTTTAGTTCTGATTTGAGCTCTTCTACATGTGGTTCTTGGCTTTGTCTTCCGACCTGTTGCCCTCTTCAGTGTACTCAGCACAGATAGACACATCTCTCTGCCTCTGGAATTGGCTCCTCTTGGAATCTTCCTGGAATGTTACCTTTTCTACCACCTCAAAGTCCACTTAGAATATCTTCCCTTGCCTAAGCCTACCCTAAACTCACTCTTCTCAGAATCTAACACTTAGCAAGGAATTATATGCCAAGTATCCATTCTTTTCTCTGAGAACAGTAGGCTCCTTACTATATATGCACTCACTCAAGAAATATTTGTTAACCTACTGCGAATATGTTTTCTAACCACTGTCCTGAATGGTTTTCAGATCAATGGGTGGATGTGGGATACCAATTTTAAGTGTTATTGTTTGCTCACATGAACTTGAAAAAGAGAAGCTTTTTTTCAGTTGATTTTCTGATTTAGGGACAGATTCACCTCATCATAAAATGATGAGTTTTATGCCATTGATATTTTTATTTATTTTTAATTTAATTAATTATTTATTTTATGAGACGGAGTCTTGCTGTGTCGCTCAGGCTGGAATGCAGTGGCACCATCTTGGCTCACTGAAACCTCTGCCTCCTGGGTTCAAAGAGTTCTCCTGCCTCAGCCTCCTGAGTAGCTGGAATTACAGGTGCCAACCACCATGACCAGCTAATTTTTGTAATTTTAGTAGAGACAGGGTTTCACCATGTTGGCCAGGCTGGTCTCCAATTCCTGACCTCAGGCGATCTGCCCACTTCAGCCTCCCAAAGTACTGGGATTATAAACGTAAGCCACCACACCTGGCCATATTTTTTAAAAGAATAATTATTTGCGAAAAAGTTCATCAGCTCAAGGCCCAATATACTAGTTTTTATCAGCTTCTGCATTCACTTTATCATGTCTGGAGAACCAGCTTAGGTTGGCCATGATGCCTTAAAGAGTATTTGTCCATTTTTGAGAGGAGCAGCAACGACTGTGGTTCATGTTTCTTATTTATCCCTAGCGGCCCCCACCCTTAGAATCTCATGCCAAGAAGTCAGTCCAGTCTGCAGCAGACTGCTTATAAGAACTCATCCAGTCTGCATGCCTTTCTTTATTCTTGGAATTGCAAGGGGCAGATTGGGAGGGGGCATGCCGACCTGAGTACTTTGCTCTCAGCCAATAAATGAACCCACTGAATGGAACTTAGAAAAGGCATAGATGAAAATATATATATATATATATATATATATATAAAGAATGTTGTTTATGAGAAGCATGGTGCAATCGAGAGAGAATCAGAACCCAAAAAAAATCATCAGGATTTTTGGGATTCATGCTCACTCCACATTTATCTTTCCGGGGGACCTTAGGAACGAGGTATGATCTCTCTGGGACTCATTTTCCTCATCTGTACAATGGAAGAAATAGAGTTTATTAATCAGATGATTCTTACTTTAGTAGCAAAATCTTTTATTTTAAAGTTTGTGTTATACCACAATATTGATAGCAGATAAAAACAAGCTCTAATTAAAGAGGATTTGGGACAGACAGGAGGGTTAGTGGCTTTTGCCTTCTTGAAGGAATGTAAGAATTAGAGTGACATCATTACATTTATATTTAAACAGTTTATAATGATTACTTGGTGAAAAAAACAGATTCAAGGGGGCAGGATTGCAGGCACAAAGGTCATTTTTAGGGGTTATTGTTTAAGCCAGACTGAGGAGAACAGCAGAGAAGTTGTGGGGGCTACAGGGTAAACAGTATGATGTCCCAGAGACAGAGATGGGGTAGAGGAAGGTAGCCAGACAGAGTTCAGTGGGGATAGTGAGGGCCTACCAAGTCATCAGTGTAGTTGGTTAGCTGGATCTTCATCAAAGCAAGAAGAACTGAGAACTGACTCCATACAAGGAGATGAACTAAGAGTTGCTCACAGCTCACTGGGCATGAATAAGGCAGCATGTGCTGGGACTTACTCATCAAGGGTGGTCTGAGACCCACAGCCTTGGCATCACCCAGGAGCTTTCCAAGCCCCACCCAAGACCTGCTGAATCAAAATCTGCACTCATCAGGGTCCCAAGGTTTCCTGCGACATTGGCATTCCAGAAAACTGTTAGTGGAAAAACACTTTAGAAACAGAAAAACCTGCTCCAGATTCAGAGATGCTCCATTTGCTGGTATTGACCTTTGCCAGATCACTTTTCTTTTCTGAATTTTCTCATCCACACCACAGAGGCCATAGTGTTCACCTTACAGAGAATTTTTTGGGACAGAGATGCTGTGAGTAGAGTTTAGCTCTGAGCCTAAAGGTCAATGTTTCAGAAACTAGTGAAAAACAGTAATAAAGCATGCGTAGTCATCCCTCCATTCCTCTGGGGTCAAGAAGAGAAGGAAAGTGAGGAAGGGAGGCTGGCCTCCGTGTGTTTCTGCTATTAATTTTTAGTTTTCAATTTTCAATGTTCCCCAGTAAGGGAAATTCATCATAGCTTTTTTGGAAACAGAGAAAAGATTTCTCCTTTTAAATGGACTATTTCCAAGAATATTTGCCACCATTGCATAGTACAAGGTATGAGCATGGTTTTTGAATTCAAACATACCAGATTTTGACTTCCCTCTGTACTTCCTACCTGTGCAAATGCTGAGTGGACTGCTTACTTCTAGTTATTCTCGCTTGTGAAGTGGGGATACTACAACCTTCCAGATATTTGTGAGGGTTAAATGAGAGGTGATAGTTAAAAAAACAAAAGCATTATTCTCTTTATAAATCTCCATCCCTCACTTCTTTTATTCTATGATTATTTTCTGTTGTTATTAGAAGATCCTTTTGGGTCAAAACTGTGCTTAGAATTATTGCATAGGAGCATTTATTTATTAATTAATTCATTCATTCAACCAAAATGTATTGTGTGCCCACATGTACCAGATGTCATTCTGGGTGCTTGGGATGTGGCATGACTCTGTCAGTTGATGGTTCTGTCTGATGCCCCATCCATCCTGTGGGCTACAACTGTGCTGGACACTGTCCTTGGTGCTAGTGGTGCAGTTCATCTGGGGTTTATTGTTTTTCTATTTCATGCCCTCCCCTGTGGGTTGCACCTATGTCAGGGATACCTGACATGAATGGAGCAGAGATTTTTTTTTCTTCATGAGGTACAGGCAAGGTCCACGGTCATTTGTATAGAATTCATAAAGCCTCCTTTATTTGGGATTAAGGCTCATTTTGCAAGGTTTTTACATCATCTATTAAAATTACACCCACAACCACACACTTGGCTAGGCAAATTAATAACATAAACAATACTGAAAATATTTAACCTCTTTAGGAGAACAAACTGTTTTTCAAGGAGCTGGCAGGGCCATTTGCATGCAAACACTTAATGGGCTGCTTTTAAATGATCCTTATCTATTTACTGAAGCAGGCCTGGCCAGACCCCTCCTTGGCAGCTCTTTGTTAGCTATTAGTTGGAGCCGCTGCACATGAGCTGGAAAGTCATCCAAATGCACTTATTGAAAGATACTCAATAGTTCAGACTTCCAGTGTTTTATATGGGCCTCTACCCCAATGAAGTAGAGATTCCGTGAATCAGCTTTACAGGCTAGCCATGAAGAAATGGTGACTAAACGTAAATTGCACGTAGTCAGCAATCAATAAAATGTTGGATGAATGAATGAAGTAATTTGATTTTCTTCCTCTGCCATCTCTCTGGACTCTTCTCCAGTGGTATGCTGATGAATGTTTAACAATCACCTGTCATGTTTACCAATTTCTCTAGTGTAAATACTCCCACCATGGCAAATTTCAGCCTACCAATATGACATCACTTAACATAGACTTGGGCAGAGAGGTGCTCCATTATGTAATAATTCCGAGATACGGATGGAAAAGATATAGTTTTAAGGTCGTAGATAATAATAAAATGAAAAATCATTTGGAGCTGATGATTATTGAGCATTTATTGCCCTTGTTTTTAATATAATTTATTCATTGTAAATATATATATATATATATATATATATATATATATGATTTGTTCTTTAATAACAGTTTACCAGCCTTGCAAAATTCCAGAGACTCTTAAGAGTTGGCTCACAGGAGTCCTTAGGAGTTGGCTCTGGCACACCACTTCTTCTTTCCCATTGAACATATGGAAGCTCTGAGTAACAAGACTAACAAATACTCACTCTCTCCTCTCTGTGTTGTCAGAGAAGACTATGAGCTAATAAGTGCTTCCTAACATGCAAATAACCAAATGATGGTGTGTGCATCCTCCCTCTGTGGAGCCCCTCCGACTCTCTGCACCCCTTTTTGTGACATTTTTCTCTTTGTCCTATGTGTGTTAAGAATGATTTGTGTACTTGTCCCCTCCACTGGGGTCTATGCAATCAACATTTTGAAACCCAGATGTCAATTGAAGTTCTCTGTCTTTGCGATCCAAGTGGAATTGGATCCAATGCATGGAGCCACTGGTGGGAGGCTGCGTCCCTCCCATCCAGTCGGCCCAAAGACAGGGCTGGGGAGAGATCATGTTTGCCTGCTGTCCTCTGACTGTGCAACCCTGCAGATGACGCCTTCCTATCCCGCAAAGGAGTCATCATTATGTCCTTGTGAGTGCCTGCAGCATCCCAGTCCTGGTGCACAGCACTTTCCCTCTGATGTCCCTCAGAATATCACGCACTCAAAACACGCATGTAGCACATTTCACTGAGGTTCGGGCTATTTTGGAGTTGTGTTTTGTTGCTGTTGTTTTTGTCGTGGTTGCTGTTGCTGTTGTCATCATTGCCATTTTACATTCCCCTATGGTTTGGCCCTTTTTTTCTCTGTAAAGCCTTCCATCTTTCCTTTCTCTAGGCCCCTATTCTGCAGCTCTTCCAAGAACTTCATAATACAACTCTTGATATATTACGAGAGGAGATTATTATGCAAAGAAATGTGGCTCTTTTTACTTTTCTGCATACTCTCAGACTCGTTTATATTTACTGATAATCATAGACCTCAGATCCAAGTCTCCTCCTTATCTTATGTTGAGTTCCTCAAAACTGGACTGTAAGATGAGGTGATCTGAGCAAGAGGGAGCAGAGAAGAGGAGAGATGCACAAAAGGGGCAGCTTCAGCGAAGTCCCACCCCATGGAAGGGAGCTCCAGCCTCCTCCCACAGGGAACTCTGGAATGTGAGCTACCCCTCCAGTCAGGGAAGCTGGCCTTCACCCCCACCTCCACCCATCAGTCATGGGCTAAGCCCAGCCCCCATCTGGCAGTCCTGTCTGCTCTCTGCTGGTGACCACAGAGAAGGCAGTAACTCATGGGCTACTTCTTTCAAGGAATAGCAGGGGAGCAACATACAGGCTCCTCAGAGGTGAAGCCTGGGAAAAAGTAAAAGCTCCTTGAGGAGAGAAATGGGGCAGAGCATGGACAGCACCTGCTACAGTCTTTAAGGGCAAAACAGAACTGCCCAAGGCTTTAGAACACCTTTCTTTCTCTTTTTCTCTTTAATCTTTATGGAGAGAAGTAAACAGAACAGAGATGTATCTTCTACTGTGAATTATGGCACTGCCCTTATATATTATGTTGCTGTTGTTCCTGCGATTGTTAACTGCAGCATAAATAGCTATAGTTAATTTTATTTTAAATATTTTTCTCTCTTCCACACACTTAGAATTAACTCCATATTTCTTTCCCATACATAATCTCAGGGCATCCACATAAAAATTGTATGAGATAAATATTGTTATTAATCCCATTTTTCAGGTGATGGAATTAAGGTTCAGAAAGATTAAGTGACTGGTCCCACAGCTATGGATTGGCTGAACTGAGACTCAGGTGTGGGTGACGGGGCTGCAGCGACAAGCTGCCCAAGTGCATGGCTCCATCTGCCTTCTCCAGCCAGGGGGAAGGACAGGTGCACTCCACTTCATAGACGCCCAACTGACAATCCAAATCACATTTGGAAGTGATCACATGTCCCAGAAAGCAGTTCCAGTATCTGTGGATGAGCAGAAGTCAGAGGATTTGGAGCCCCAAACCTGGCAGGAGTTGATTGAGGATGGTCTGAAAGTCCTACCATTCATTCAACTATTCCTGGAGCACCTACTGAATCCCAGTCAATGCCCAGGTGCCAAACACAGCAGTGATCAAAACAGACACATCCCTTCTCTAATCTGTCTAAGTCTCCTCACCTGTGGCATGGGGTCGATTACCAAGCCTGGCAGATTTGTGGAGGAGAGTTAATGAAGAAATGACATGAACATGCTTTGCCATGTGGCAATGTCATTTTTCTTTCTCAGGTAGTGTATTCATCAAGATGAGGACTCTTTGAAAATGGAATTCTCCTAATTCTGTGCTTTGCAAATGGTACCAATTGTATGTGTGCCTACGGAGTAGGGGGAGGAGGGGGAGAGGAGGGAGGAGAGGATATCAAGGATGCAAACAGGCAGGCTTTCCACTCAACACCCACCCCATAACGCCAGCAACCTTTTTTCCATTAGATGATAGTTATTGGACTTATACCTAAGATTTATTGTGACTAAAGAATTCTGCTTTTAACAGAAGGAAGGAAAGAAGGGAAAAAAGTTAAGAAGGAAGGAAAGGAAGGAGAAAGAGAGTGAGAAATATTGGCTTGGTTCATTTGAAAATCATCTTCAGTTGCAGGAGGAAAACGTTTACGTGCTTGTTTTCAGGAGGACATCTATTGCATAAATTGTGGTCTGAATCTCAGTATTAGAACTATAAAAGACCTATGGAAATTATCCAGTTACTAGGAGGGAAATGTAGCTCAGAGAGGTAAAGTGACTTGTCCTAGGGCACCCAGGTGATTTGGGAGCACATCCAAAACTAGAACCCAGGTCTCCTGACCCCTGTCTCAGGTCTTTTTACTGCCTCCTTGCTCTAGAACTTTATCTTTATAGCGAAGATGAACATAGGTAGCTACAATGCCTTGACTAGTTACATTCTGAGTCATTCTGTATATTTGCCATGGTATGTTCTTGTCCTCATTTCAAGGAGAAAACTTAGTGTCCTCATCTCTATAGAGAAAAAGAAAAAAAAAATCCCATCGGAAATGCTGCATTCATGACAAATTTCTCACGCAGTTTTATCTTAGCCTTGAGAAGCACTGATTTGCTCAGTCCCCATTAGAGCCCCATGAGGTCAAGGGGACTTTGATAAGTGGATCTGGGGTCTTTGTTACTGTGGCTGGGATGGTTTTCAAACCAGAGTTTGCAATACCTTACTAAAGTGGTGGCTGGCCTTTAGAGGGGGCCACTCAGAAAGCTCTCTCTCTCCATATTCTCTGAGCCTATGGCTTTTGAGCAAGGGAGGAATAGACCAAGGGTGAGCTCTGCCACCAGCTCAGCATGAGAGGAGAGGGCGTGCACTCTGCAGGAGCTGAGGGTAACTGGCATTGAGTTGGGTCTTCGGTCCTGACCCTGGGAAGTTGTCGGTAACTATTCTCAGACACAAAAATGAAATGGTCTGTCCTGCCCAACTGGGAAACCTCTTTCAAGGAGACTAACACTGGGGACAGAGGAAGTGGGAAGCCTAAACCAGAATCCTTTTTCCCCCCAGGGGGTTTGGGAAGTGAAGAAAGGGGAAGCAATTAGAAGTTGCAGAAGGAGAGTGGTAGCTTGGTCAGTGAAATGGAGTCCCTGGTGCCACTGGTAGGACTGTCAAACTGTCAGCTGACAAAGCTGGAAGGGACAGTTAAGCTCTTGTGGCAAAACTGAGTTTCCAAAATAGGTGCAGTGGCTGGTGTTATGGGCTGGGTCTAAGAAGAAATTGAATGAAGATCAATGTGAAGGCCTGTGCTTAGGTCCAGGAAGAAGTCCATTAGACACCATTGAGAAATGATCCATGGTTTCATTGTAATGTAAAAAAAAACAAAAGTCTTGGTTTCAGTTTCCGTAAGTTCATTTTGGGACTAGAGGCATGCACCATCATGCCCAGCTAATTTTTACATTTTTAGTAGAGATGAGGGTTTCACCATATTGGCCAGGATGGTCTCAACCTCTTGATCTCATGATCCCCCCACCTCAACCTCCCAAAGTGCTGGAATTACAGGCATGAGTCACTGTACCTGGCCAGGATTCCCCTTCTTAAATGGACCTGGCTGAACACACAGAAGGGGAAGCCTTTCTACTTGACATGAACCAGACGAGCCTTTGCATAGATTTAAAGATCACTTATGCAATACACATGGAGAGTGGGACATGTCCTGAAGAACATGATAGGGATAGTCAAGATGCTTGAAAGTGAGTCTTAGAAGACCAGGTTTAAATAACATGATTCTGAAAAAGAAAAGAGAAGAATGTAAGAGCTGCCTCCCAGTGCTTGAAGAGCCATTTCAGGAAAGAAAGGTGGTATTGCATAAGTTTCCAGAGGAGAGAAAAGGAAAACTGAGTGAAATTTGTGGGAAGATAGGTGCCTATTCCTTTAAGGGAAGGATTTGTAGAGGGTTTTGGTGCTGAAGCGAGTGATGAGGGCCTTTTGTCTGAAGCTATAGGAATTGCAGGAATTAAGTAAACTCTTGAGCTGGAAAAGTGAGTGTGTGAGCCTATGCTTTGTGTGTGAAGAGTCAAACATAATCAGGGTCCACTGAGCAGAGATGCTAATAGTGCATCAGTGAGCACTGTGTTTAGTACTACGGTGTGTAGTCAAGAATGTGAGTCCTGATGTAGCTAAGCCTAGGGGGTCAGGGGTGAGAGGTGAGAGTTGAAGGCTAGCTCTACCACTTATTAGCTCTGGCTTGGGAAATATACATAACCTTGTTAAAAGATACTTTTTAATAAAAAAGACTTATGACCCTTGTACGTATATAAAATGAATCCATATTAAAGATTTTCTTTAACTCATCAGTCAGTGAGGGAACCAGGCAGATCTTATAAAGGACTCAAAAGGTTATCTGAAAAACTGACACATTTATAGATCAGAGTATTGAACTAAACAGGCAAATGGAGGCAATTCTGATTCTTCACAGGAGGAGGGGGGAAAGTCAATTGAAACTTTACTAGACAGGACAGAATTCACATATCTAGAGGCAAGAATTAGTTTTGCATTGCTATCAGTTGTTTATAATTTACTGAGTTGTAAAATAGCTCAAAGACAGTCAAAGACTTGAGTCAGGTCACCTGGAAGGGTGTAATCTGTACAATGTGTAGTTTTCTACTGGAGCACAATTTTTTTTCACATCTATTGGAGTATTTTTGTCTATCTTGAAAATAGCAATAATTGTGTATCAATAGTTTGCTGTGAGGATTACAAAAAGTGATGAATGACTTGCATGCTTATCAAATCTTTGATCAAAACTGGTCACGTGTTAAGACTTCTGTGAGGGCCCAGTAAGTTCGAGGAATATGTGGATAATACACTGTGACAGGAGACGAGGCAGGTCTGTGCAGAGTGCTGTGCGGGCCCGGAGGGAGACCCAGTGCTCTCCGCTATGGGAAAGCATGCAAAAGTGGCTGCTGTGCAGGACTTACTAATAACATCCATGGAGTGATTATGTGCCAACCCATTTTCGTAAACTGTCTTGTTTAATTTTTGCAACCACCCCATGGTGTAGATATTAACTTCTCACTTTCCAGATGAGAATACTGTGGTGGACAGACTTTAAAGTGGCTTCCATGATCTTCTCTCTTGATAGAACAACAAAGTATAGCAGTGCCTTGCTAGAGTTTTTCTCTCCTTTTCTGGCTTTGAAGAAGCAAGCTGGCATGCATCTCTGAAGTCATAGAAAATGAAATGAAATCTGCCAACAACCTGAGAGAACTGGGAAGTAGGTTCTTCCCCAGTTGAACCTCTGATGAGAACCCAGTCCTGGCCAACACTCTGTGGCCTTAAACAGGAGACCTAGATAAGCTGTGCCAGTCAGTTGACTCATAG
Source organism: Cebus imitator (assembly GCF_001604975.1). Taxonomy (NCBI): domain Eukaryota; kingdom Metazoa; phylum Chordata; class Mammalia; order Primates; family Cebidae; genus Cebus; species Cebus imitator. The sequence goes on from NW_016107328.1 coordinate 4,275,005, forward strand.
ATACTGGGAGATGATAATTCTGTGTTGTTTCAACTGCCGTGTTCGTGATAACCTGTTACATGATATAAAATGTCAAGAAAATAGTAAGGATATAACTATCAAGTAACTTGCCCACTGCTCCTCACTGAAAGTATCAGAGCCATGATTCAAACCCCATTCTTTCTGACTCCAGGAACACAGCCTTGCCCATGGCAGGCACTCGCTGCAGGTTCATGTTTCTTTCACAGGTGACCAGCTAGAGCCAGTACTCACATCTACACAGTCAGACTCCAGAGCCCACCATGTGAGCTGGTGACTTCTTCCTTCTGGAGAGTGGCTTTTAATGCTGACTGCACGTGACTATCACATGGGGAAGCTTAAATACCAGACCAGCATGTGCCCCACCCAGGGCAAGTATATTAGAAGACGCATGGGTTAAAGACAGACGTTGGTGTTTGGTTTCTTACAGTGCACAGGTGATTTTAATTCATATCTAGCTTTGCAAACCAGGGTTCCAGGACACTGTGATGTCCAGGAAATCCAGGTCATCATTACATCCTGGAAGAATATCCTTATTAAAAGAAAATTTTCTAGAAAAGATAAAGTCTAAATAATAGAATCAAGCAACAAGAGAGTGAGCATGTGAGCTGTTGCTCTGGTCACCTTGGTTGCGGGGGAAAGACTG
>NW_016107328.1:4276083-4372415 GCF_001604975.1 Cebus imitator
TGTGTGTGTGTGTGTCTGTGTGTGTATTACCTATATTGTACAAAAAATGGCTCAGTGACAATGAATAGGCCTAGAGCCTGATAACCCAGAGCAGGCACAATTTTCCATTGAAATGAAAACATTGTTTTCCACGCCCAGCTCTTTTTGCCTAGGAAGGGCAAGACACCATCCAGTCTATTTGGTTGGCACCAATCATCTTCCCCAAGTGCTCTGACAAGTCTGCTAGGCAGAAACAAAGGAAAGGCACAGAGGATGAACAGAGGGTTAGAGAATGGGGAGGGGATCTTCCAGGGAGGGCAGAAACTTACTGATGGATGAGACAGGCAGAGGCCAGTGAATGGGAGGCCTCACTGCCCATTATCTCAGAGAAGATGGGCCCTGCTAGAATTGCTCCCAGTGTGTCTAGAAGCCCAAATACCCACAAGTGACCTGTCTCTCTTCCCACGCAGATAAATGATCCATGAGAAAGGGCCTGTCTGCTTCCTGTTCATCACTACTCCCAGTTAATTAAACCCCTGGGGCCTGTGCTGAGCCACACTAGCTTGTCTGCCTCCTTTGCAATAGCCTGAAGTCCAAAATGCTCCCTGCTGCTGCCTCCTAGACCCTGATGCAAATACAAATTACAAACCTCCTCTAGATCCAGGAGGTGTCCTAGGAGGGAGAGGTCTGGAATGAGTCTGAGCTGAAGGCCTCCTATGGGCCAGACATGGTACTAGAATTTTCTGTGTATGCTCTCACTTGATTCTCGCATCCAACTTCTTACAATTGCTCTAAGAATTGTATTGATTAGACCCATTTTGCAAGTGAGGAAATTGAGGCTCAGAGTCAACCTAGTCCAGTATCGCCCCAGGAATTTGGTGGCAAAGATTTAAAATCACATTTCCTGATCCTGATATTCACTTGCTACCCCTTTACTTATCAAAACATATGCAGCTGTTCTTACTTTCCCTGGGCTCTCCTAGATTCATATTGTGCCTCATTGCACAAAGTTTGCTACTGGTACCAGGAGCTCGGAATAGTAGGGCCGACAGAACTGAAGCAGATGTAACTCACAACACCAGCAGCAGCTAGTGAAAAACCTTTTTGCATTTTTTCCCCTAAGTTAAGTGACTAGCCTTAACTTAGGGGTCTCAAAGCCCTAGAATGCTGTACACTTTTTTTTTTAATTGCAGCCAATGGCTGGTCACCATCAAGAGCTTAGTTGGCTACTGTTGGCTGTCCTTTGTCCATCAGAGTAGCATGTGCCATGCCTACTTTAAGGCTGAGCACTCTCCATTGGTGTAATTGGTATCCTTACAAAGCCATACATATCTTAAGGGCAGAACTGATTCTTGGGTCACTTCTGTATCTTGACACAGGTACAGAGGATTTGGTACAGAGTAATTGCTTAGTAAACGTGTATTGGACAAAGGACTGAGTCAGTAAATATAAAATCCAGAAGCATTTAGAAATGAACATGGAGCCCAGGGAGGGAAGGAAATTGCTGCAACAATCAGCCATCATGGCTATTGTCTCGAGAAGCACAGCTGGGCAAGCAGAAGCTGTCTCTGCCATGCTAATGCCGATGTGGTGCACATTCTTTATTTATTTTTTAATTGCTCTCATTTTGGAAACTTGAAGCCACTAAATGTTTCCATTCTAATGAGATTTCCAAAAGGAAAAGAAGAAAAGTCTAGAATAATCCATGTTTGTGTTATGCTGGTGGGAAACAGCACAGGACTCAGATCTGACTTTGTGTTTATATATTTGGCTCTCAAAAGAAACACTGGGGACATTTGTAGAAAGGTGCTAACGAGATTTAAAAAAGTATGAGATGTTTACACCTTTAAGTCTGAGTCTGAGAGGATCAGTTTTTCTATGTGAGTGAGAAAAGTCTCCAGGGCATGGTAAGAAATGTAAGTAATATGCCAATTACTCATTGGCATTTTCCCCACTGCCTTCAGCCTGGAAGTGGTTGAAAAGGCTGGAGTCTGATTTGGCTGCTGTGTAGGTGGAGAAGGTAAATGCCTACTTGAGGTAATTTGGGAGCTGCTGAGAATTCTAGTTTCCATTTTTCCTAGAACCTCTCTTCCTCAGCTGGGGGTCTCATAAGAAGTGGCTGAGTCCTTTGGCACAAGGCTTTATTCCCTATTAAAATGCAAATTCCAGATGCCATTTTATACCTATTAAACTAGCAATACAATTAGCAAATAGTAATCACCCATGCTGGTGAAATTGGAATGAAAATAGCTTATTCTACATTACCCTAGAGATAGTGTAAAATCATGTCACCTTTTAGACAAGATGTCTGACATAATGGAGCAAAAATCCCTACAGATATTCAAAGAGAAACTATATGTACAAAGGTATTCATCACAGTTTTATTTATAATAACACAGAATTGGAAGAATCTAAACACAAGTATCTAGCAGTAAGGCAATGGCTGTACATATTTTAGAGCACTGATGTCACAGAATGTTGCTCTTTCATTAAACATGATTGTTTTGAATATTTTATGGCTATGTGGAAGACTGTTTATAATAGTAAACAATCTAAGAATGCATCTTAAAGAACTAGAAAAGCAAGAGCAAAGCAAGCCCAAAATTAGTAGAAGAAAAATAATAAGAATCAGAGCAGAAATAAGTGAAATTGAAATGAAAAAAGAAAACAAAAGATCAGTGAAAGAAAAATCTGGTTTTTTAAAAAGTTAAACAAAATTGAAAAACCTTTACCAGACTAGAAAAAGTAGAGAGATGATCCAAATAAACAAAATCGGAAATGAAAAAGAGACATAACAACTGATACTGCAGAAATTCAAAGGATCATTATTGGTTACTATGAGCAACTGTATGACAGTAAATTTAAAATCTAGAAGACGTGGAAAATACTTCTAGATATGCTTTAATAATATAAAATGTGGACTACAGCACTGTGACAGTGTTTTGTAAACATTGTATATGACTGTGTCCTTGGTCTGGAAAGGGGACAGAGGCAGATGAAAATAGTTCATTTGTTAGGTTTTGAGTTCAAATATAACGAATTTTTTAGATTTTTATTTCCACTGTTTGCTTTAGAATATCTTTTGTGAATGGAGTCTTTTAAGCCCAGAGGACTAGAAATGCATAGGGGGACAAGGTGTCAGTCAGTAGACGTGCAAAGCAACCAGAAATCAATTAGAAATATAAAATAAACAAAAAAGCACTAAAATATCAAAATAAAAAAGAAATTGGAACAGTTTGGACTTGCCCTGGGAAATGCAGAAGAAAAGGCTGGGGGGGCAAAAGTAGAGGACTGGGAGGCTATGGAAACCCGGGTGACATAGGGTGGAAGGATAGGGATGACACAGAGCAGGTGCCCTAGATCCTAGGCTCTGGACAATAAGCCCTAAGCCCTTTTGAGAGATCCTTATGGCTGGAAAGATGTGGGGCAGGACTACTGAGAAAATGCTCGCATCTAATGTGAGCCTACTATAGATATGCCCTCTTCTTCTGGAAAGTGTGAGGGGTAGAGGGGAGCCATGCAGCCTGTTCACCATTCCTCATACCACCTTCTCACCTTCACGCTCACATACCAAAGTCTTCTCTCCCCAGGCCTAGGGAAGAGGAGCTGAGGGACTTCTGCTGGAGGGACAGGGGATGCTCCACCTTGCATATCTATTAATACAGCTGCTCTAGATATTTCCTGCCCTGGCCTTGCTAGAAGCAGGGTGCTGTGCCCAATACCTGCAGTCACAGAAAGACTATCATTGTACCAACCTATTGAATGCCTCCACCTACCAGAGAGTCTTCCAGGGACTTTGCATCCTTTACTACCAGTTTCTACTGTAGTCTCACAAAGTGGACATTGCTGTCACCAACTTACAAATAAGGAGGCTAGGGCTAAGATCAATTACCTTATTAAATTAAACACCAAAAAATACAGTGGTGATCCAAGGAGGCCAAATAGGAACAGCTCCAGAGTGCAGTTCCCAACAAGAACAATGCAGAGGGTGAGTGCTTACTGCATTTCCAAACAAGTTTTCACTGCCCACAGACCACGAGATTCCCGGGCTGAAAAGCGCCATGAGTTTTCAGCATGGCTGGTGCCTGTTGTGCCATGGGTAGGCGCACAGAAACTCACACAAATCTGGGGGGCCTTTTCAACTGGCACCTGGAATGCCTGGGAGACAGAGCCACCCATTCAACTGAAAGGGAGGGGGCTGAGACAGGGAACCAGATGATCTGGCTTGGCACGTAGCACCCCCACAAAACAAGCAATCTGAAATGCTCTGGATTGAGAGTTTCCCAGCAAGTTCAGCTGGACCTGGGACAGTCCAGCTCAGTTGGGGGAAGGGCATCCTCCACTACTGAGACAGTCCACCAATACCGAGGCAGTTCACACAGCAGTTGGGCAGAGCCTGTGACAGCTCAACAACACCTCTGCTGGTAGACTGTGACTAGATTACTCCGTGCTGGGCAGGGCATCTCTGAAAAAATGCAGCAGTATGTCAGGAACTTATAAATAAAGCCAACCATCCTAGGACAGAGCACCTGGGAAAAGAGGCAGTTATGAGTTCCACTGCAGCAGACTTAAACATACCTGCCCAGCAGCTCTTCACAGAACAGTGGAGCTCCCAGCACAGCATTTGAGCTCCTATAAAGGACAGACCATCTCCTCAAGCAGCTCCCCAGCCCCTGTATACCCAAAGAGACACCTCATAAAGGAGAGCTCAGGCTGACATCTAGGGGGTACCCTTCTGGGACGAAGATAACAGAAGAAACTGGCAGCAATGTTTATTGTTCTGCAGCCCCTGCCAGTGATCCCCATCGGTGTCCTGCATTCAGGAAACCCATCCCATGTGCAAGGACACAGATAGGCTTGAAATCAAGGGATGGAGGAAGATTTATCAAGCAAATGGAGAGCAAAAAAAAGCAGGAGTTGTAATCCTAGTCTCTGATAAAATGGACTTTAAACCAACAAAGATCAAAAGAGACAAGGGCATTACATAGTGGTAACAGGATCAATGCATCAAGAAGAGCTAATGATCCTAAATATATATGCACCCAATACAGAAGCACCCAGATACATAAAGCAAGTTCTTAACAACTTACAAAGAGACTTAGACTCCCACGCAATAATAGTGGGAGATTTTAACACCCCACTGTCAATATTAGACAGATCGACAAGACAGAAAATTAACAAGGATATCCAGGACTTGAACTCAGATCTAGACCAAGCAGACCTAATAGACATCTACAGAAATCTCCACCCCAAATCCACAGAATATACATTCATCTCAGCATTGCATTGCACCTTCTCTAAAATTGACCACATAATCGGAAGTAAATCACTCCTCAGCAAATGCAAAAGAATGGAAATCATACCAGTCTTTCAGACCACAGGGCAATCAAATTAGAACTCAGAATTAAGAAACTAACTCAGCACTGCACAACTTAATGGAAACCGAAGAACCTGCTACTGAATGTCAACTGGATAAACAACGAAATGAAGGCAGAAATAAAGATGTTCTTTGAAACTAATGAGAACGAAGACACAATGTACCGGAATCTCTGGGACACATTTAAAGCAGTGTCTACAGGGAAATTTATAGCAATAAATGCCCACATGAGAAGTGAGGAAAGATCTAAAATTGACACCCTGTTGTCAAAATTGAAAGAGCTAGAGAGCAAGATCAAAAGAACTCAAAAGCTAGCAGAAGAAAAGAAATAACTAAGATCAGAGCAGAACCGAAGGAGATAGAGACACACAAAAAAAAACCTTCAAAAAATCAACAAATCCAGGAGCTGTTTTTTTTTTNTTTTTTTTGAAAAGATCAACAAAATAGACAAACTGCTGCCAGATTAATAAAAAAGAAAAAAGAGAAGAATCAAATAGATGCAATAAAAAACAAAAAGGGGATATCACCACTGAGTCCACAGAAATTCAAGCTACCATCAGAGATTACTACAAACAACTCTATGCAAATAAACCAGAAAACCTGGAAGAAATGGATGAATTCCTGGAAACTTGCACCTTCCCAAGCCTAAACCAGGAAGAAGTTGAAACCTTGAACAGACCAATAACAAGGGCTGAAGCTGGGGCAGCAGTTAGTAGCCTACCAACCAAAAAAAGTCCAGGTGCAGATGGGTTCACAGCTGAATTCTACCAGAGGTACAAAGAGGAGCTGGTACCATTCCTTCTGAAACTATTCCAAACAATACAAAAAGAGGGAGTCCTTCCCATATCATTTTATGGGACCAACATCATCCTTATACCAAAACCCGGAAGAGACTGAACAAAAAAAGAAAACTTCAGGCCAATATCCATGATTAACATCCATGCAAAAATCTTTAATAAAATACTGGCAAACTGATTGCAACAGTACATCAAAAAGCTTATCCATCACGATCAAGTAGGCTTCATCCTGGGGATGCAAGGCTGGTTCCACATACGCAAGTCTATAAACGTAATCCACCACATAAACAGAACCAAAGACAAAAAACACATAATTATCTCAATAGATGCAGAGAAGGCCTTCAACAAAATTCAACAGGCCCGTTATGCCAAAAACCCTCAATAAACTAGGTATTGATGGAACATAATCACAAAATAATAAAAGCTATTTATAACAAACCTACAGCCAATATACTGAATGGGCAAAAACTGGAAGCCTTCCCTTTGAATTCTGGCACTAGACAAGGATGCTCTCTTTCACCACTCCTATTCAATATAGTATTGGAAGTTCTAGCCAGAGCAATTAGAAAGAAAAAAAAATAAAGGGTATTCAATTAGGAAAGGAGGAAGTCAAATTGTCTCTGTTTGCAGACGACATGGTTGTATAATTAGAAGACCCTATCCTCTCAGCCCAAAATCTCCTGAAACTGATAAGCAACTTCAGCAAAGTCTCAGGGTACTACATAAATGTGCAGAAATCACAAGCATTTCTAATACACCAATAACAGACTAACAGAGAACTAAATCATGAGCGAACTCTAATTCACAATTGCTACAAAGAGAATAAAATACCTAGGAATACAACTAACAAAGGATGTAAAGGACCTCTTCAAGGAGAACTATAAACCACTGCTCAAGAAAATAAGAGAGGACACAAACTGATGGAAAAATGTTCCATGCTCATGGTTAGGAAGCATCAATATCATGAAAATGGCAATATTGCCCAAAGTAATTTATAGATTCAGTGCTATACCCATCAAGCTGCCAATGACCTTCTTCACAGGCCTGGAAAAAACCACCTTAAACTTCATATGGAACCAAAAGAGAGCCTGCATAGCCAAGACAATTCTAAGCAAAAAGGACAAAGCCGGAGGCATCATGCTACCTGATTTCAAACTATACTACAAGGCTACAGTAATCAAAACAGCATGGTACTGGTACCAAAACAGAGATATAGACAAATGGAACAAAACAGAGGCATTGGAGGCAATACCACACATCTACAACCATCTGATCTTTAACAAACCTGACAAAAACAAGCAATGGGGAAAGGATTCCCTGTTTAATAAATGGTGTTGGGAAAACTGATTCCTTGTTTAATACATGGTGTTGGGAAAACTGACTAGCCATGTGCAGAAAGCAGAAACTGGAGCCCTTCCTGATACCTTACACTAAAATTAACTCCAGATGGATTAAAGATTTAAACATAAAACCTAACACCATAAAAACCCTAGAAGAAAACCTAGGTAAAATCAGGACATAGGCTTAGGCAAGGACTTCATAACCAAAACACCAAAAGCATTGGCAACAAAAGCCAAAATAGACAAATGGGACCTAATTAAACTCCAGAGCTTCTGTACAGCAAAAGAAACAATCATTAGAGTGAACCAGCAACCAACAGAATAAGAAAAAAAATTTGCAATCTACTCATCTGACAAAGGGCTAATATCCAGAATCTACAAAGAACTAAAACAGATTTACAAGAAAAAAATGAACTCATCCAAAAGTGGGCAAAGGGTATGAACAGACAGTTTTCAAAAGAAGACATATATGAGGCCAAAAAACATATGAAAAAATGCTCATCATCACTGATTATTAGAGAAATGAAAATCAAAACCACATTGAGATACCACCTTATGCCAGTTAGAATGGTGATCATTAAAAAATTTGGAGACAACAGATGCTGGAGAGGATATGGAGAAATAGGAACACTTTTACACTGTTGGTGGGAGTGTAAATTAGTTCAACCATTGTGGAAGACAGTGTGGTGATTCCTCAAGGACCTAGAAATAGAAATTCCATTTGACCCAGCAATCACATTACTGGGTTTATACCCAAAGGATTATAAATCATTCTATTATAAAGACACATGCACACATATGTTCATAGTGGCACTGTTTACAATAGTAAAGATCTGGAATCACCCAAATGACCATCAACTATAGACTGGACAAGGAAAATGTGTCACATATACACCACAGAATACTATGCAGCCATAAAAAAGGATGAGTTTGTGTCCTTTGTAGGGACATGGATGAATCTGGAAACCATAATCCTCAGCAAACTGACACAAGAACAGAAAATCAAACACCAAATGTTCTCACTCATAGGCGGTAATGAACAATGAGAACACATGGACACAGGGAGGGGAGCATCACACACTGGGGTCTGTTGGGGGGTGCCAAGGGAGGGACAGTAGGGGGTAGGGAGGTAAGGGAGGGGTAACATGGGGAGAAATGCCAAATGTAGGTGACCGGGAGTTGGAGGCAGCAAACCACATTGCCATGTGTGTACCTATGCAACAGTCCTGCATGATCTGCACATGTACCCCAGAACCTAAACTACGATTAAAAAAAAAAAAAGAAAAAAACAATTAAATACCATAGTCTGAGTAACAAAAACTTCAGGAGAAGAGGGTGGGATCAAAGATAGTATCTGATTCTGAAAGTCATGCTTTTTCCCCAAGCCTGTACTGCTTTTAGTTTAGTGCCTTGTACGCAGACAGTGCTTTATAAATGTCCATAGTAGGTGCTCTATAATTGTTTGCTAAATGAAACATCCTCCCGAGGTTTGGCATTATTCTCATGCAAAGTGGGTGTCTGTGGAAGGATGAATTCAGACCTCAACAAATACCATCCATGGTGCAGGCACATAATGTTTTGTTTACAAAGTTGACTGGATTTCGATTTGAGATTTATGGATTTTTAATAACACCTTTGTTTCCTCCACCTTAGAAGATCATGCAGATTCCTACAATGAAGAGAAGTAAGCTTCTCTCTTGGTGCTTCTCTCTTCTGAGTTTTCAAAGTTTTCCTTCTTATCTTTTTGGAGAGTAAGTACCCCACAACCCCATGCAGCTCTCAGATACAATGTGTCATATGACAAGCTCTTGAAGAAATTAGGAAAAAGTCAGTAAAAATGACCCTGATGAGAGTGGGCCAACTGGAAATGAAGCTCAGGCATTTTTGTATATTGCCCAAGCTTCCAGTGTGAGCTTTCCTGCATGGGCCTTACAGAAGGGCTGTGCTGCGCATGTAGGGATGCTCTGTAGGAGGACATAATCTTATCACCATAGTAGAAATTAACAAAGAAAACAGAGGGGGGGTGTGGTCTGCACTCCAGGCATTGAGGATGATGAGAAAAGGCCTGAATTTGCCAACTTTTACAGATGCTGGCTCGTCATTTGCTCTGGAGTCGCAGTGCTGTGGTATGGGCATATCTACAATGGCATTCTATTAGCCTCATTTCATAAATAAAGTCTGCAGTTTCCAGAGGCGAGGCAATGTGATCAAGTGCACACGGATAGAAATGTGATTCAGAATTCAAACTCAGATCTACCTGACTCCTAAGAAGGTCCTTTGCTTCTAATAAACCAAGTTGCCCAAATGTCGAGTGACTCTGTGTGTATGAAGGGTGAAAGACGAGGCAATGGCAGGTTAGGAGGAGAGAGAGGAGACAGGAAGCAGAACACTTGCCTTGATGCCCAGTCAAGGCCAGGAGTCAGGCAGAGGATGGGTGACCAGAATGAGGCTGGGGAAGGATGAGTCTTTCCCAGCCTTCATCATAGAGGCAGAGAGAGGTAGACCAGATGTGAGAAGTTATTTCAAAGGAAAAATGGACACCATTTGCTAGTGGATCAGGTGTGCCAGGGGCCAGGCAGGGATAGTGCACAGCTGTGAAGTGGGAAGAAGATGAAAAACTAGAGACTTAGGCTAAATAAATCCTGCCTCCACACACTTGCCATGCTGGTGTTGGAGATGTAGGACCTGCCTCCAGCTCGGCTCAGACATACTCAGAGTCACTTCTTAACACTGTCCTGTTCAAAGGGTTTGTCTTTAAGGACTTAATTATAAAGAACCTTTACCTTCATCTGTTTCATCAGTTCTAAGATGCATAGTTTTCCCTTTGACATCTCTAAAATGAGGATGAGAGACACAATCAATGACTGTCATAAGCTAATTGTCAGTTTTCTTTTCTTAGTAGTTGGTACAATTACGGTGTGTCTTACAATTGATGGTATCTGAAAGACAATGAAATATAGTGTCTCTTGGTAGAAGTCCCTGAAGATACATGTTTGATGAAATCCAAATGTATTGTAATAGTGATAATTGCTTTCAGTTATTAAGAATTTACAAATTCCCCAGGCACCATGTAATGTGATAATAAAAATAACAAACATTAATAATAATTACTGAAATCTATCAAGCACAAGACTAGGCATTTTATTATCCCTATTATACATACTTAGTTCTCACAGCAACTCTTTGAGTTTGAATAATTATCCCCATAATAAAAACAAGGGATTGGAGAACCAGAGAGGTTAAGCTACTTACTCAACGTCACACAGCAATAAATAATGCAGTCAAAGTTTAAACTCATTCTCGGCCTGACTACCAAATTTATGTTTCAAATGATAAATAATTTGCAAGGGAGCATGCCTTTGTCAGCAAATTGGAGAGAAACTACCACTTACTGAGTCACTACTGCCTGCCAGTAAAGATTTTATATCCATTATTTTGTTGAATCCTCTTAGGCGGTAGATACTTTATTCTCACTTTAGAGATGAGGAACCAGAGGTCTCATGCTGAGGCTGGGTTTGAGACCTTGATGTGTCCAGTTCAGGGACCCAGGGTCTTCTCTGACAGGAGCTCCCCATGAAGCTTGGTCAGGTCATAGGGAAGTTTGCCTCAAAGCCTAAAGTAACACACAGTTAGTATCATGCTGTGGTTCAAATCTGCCCCCTAAAGTGCATGTGATGGAAACTTACTCGCCAGTGCAACAGTGTTGACAGGTGGCACCTTCACGAAGCAGAGCCTCACAAATGGATCAATGCTCTTATCTCAGGAGGGGTTTGTTCTCATGAGAGCGGGTTTGTTGTAACAGTGAGTTTGGCCCTCTCTTGCTCTCTCTCTCCCTCTTACGTTGTGATGGAATGATCCAGCAAAAAGACCCTCACAGGAACCAGCACCTTGGTATTGGACTTCCCAGCCTCCAGAACTCTGAGAAACATTCTTTTAAATCAGTTACCCAGTCTGTGATATTATATTATAACAAAACAAAACAGGAAAGGAATACTGAGAGGAGGGGCTGTTGCTATGGCAAATACCTGAAAATGTAGAAGCAGCCTTGCAACCAGGCAATGGGCAGAGGCTTCAAGAAGTTGGAAGAGCAGGCTAGAAAAAGCCTGTATCTAGAGAATTGCTTGAACCCAGGAGGTGGAGGTTGCAGTGAGCCAAGATTGTGGCACTGCACTCCAGCCTGGGTGTCAGAGCGAGACTCCATCTCAAAGAAAACAAAGAGAAAGAGAGAAAGAGAAAGAGAGGAAGAAGGAAGGAAGGAAGGAAGGGAGGGAGGGAGGGAGAGAGGGAGGAAGGAAGGGAGGGAGGGAGGGAAAGAAAGGAAAGAAAGAAAAGCCTTTATCATCATGACGGGAGCATTAAGGGTGATTCTGGCAAGGGCTCAGAAGAAGACAAGAGCTGTAGGAAAAGGCTGAATATTCTTAGAGTGCCTCAGAGTCATATACAGAATGTGTGTAGTAATACAAGTGGTAAAAGCCATTTGCATGAGGTGTTATGTGAAAATGAGGAACAAAGTATTGGAAACTAGAGTACCCTGCTATAAAATGACAAAGAACTTGGCTAAATTGTGTCTATGCCCCAGGACTTCAGGGAAGGCAGAATCTCAGGGCCATGGACCTGGTGGAAGAAATAGCTCAGCAGCAAAGCACACACGGTGCTGCATGGCTTCTTTTGGCCTTCTTGCAATAAAATGAGAGAAAAAAGAAATGCATTAAAAGTGGAATTTATAATTAAAAGAGAAGTAGAATTGAAAGCTGTGGGAAGCTCCTCCCAGTCTGGCCATGTAAAGAATAGAAAAGCATGTTTAGGAGAGATGTTTATATTTAGATAGAAGGAAGCCTGGTTGTATTCATCAAAACCATGGGAGAATGAACTCAGAGGCATTTCAGATCTCCAAAATCTAGGACCTTGAGGGCAAGGTCCCCCGAGAGGTGCCTGAGGGACTCAGCATTTACTATCCCATGCCTCAGGTCTCTGCTCCGCAAATTCCAGCACAGCCCCCCTCAGACACCCAGCTATGACCCAATTGGGTCAACAAGTTGTGGCTCAACCCACTGCTCCAGAATGTGCAAGCCATGAATCTTGGCAGTATTCACAAAAAAATGCATGATAATGTACCATGAAACTTAAACTGGGGCTAATTCTGCAGACATAAAGAACACAAGAGCTGCAGGTGCATAGGGACCTCCGCCTAGATTTCAAAGGATATTGCAAATAGCCTGGGAGCCCAGGCAGAGACTTGTCACAGCAGCAGAGTCAACACAGAGAGACCTCATTAGGGTAATGCCCAGTGAAGTTATGAAAATAGACAGACCCTGAGACCCCATAACTGTAGGACCACCCTTTTGTGACTCTAGCAGGCATGAGGCTCTAACCTGTGAGAGCTGCTGGTTGGACTGAGCCCAGCAAAGACATAGGGGTCATGGGCTTGAGGGTCCATTCTCCATTCCAGTGTGTCCAGGAGGTGGCATATGGAGGGAAAGATTATTCCGGAGGCTTATCTTAATGTTTAATGTCTGTGCTGTTGAGGTTTGGACTTGTTTGAGGCCTTCACATTTTTTCTTCTTGCCTATTTCTTCTTTTTGGAATGGGAGTGTGTATTTTGCGCCTGTCCCACCATTGTATTTTTGAAGCAGATAACTAGCTTGATTCCACAGTCTCAAAACTAGAGAGGAATTTGTCTCAGGATGAACTGTGCTGTGAGTCTCACTCATGTCTGATTCAAATGAGACTCCAGACCTTGCATTTTTGAGTTAATACTGGAAAGAGTTAAGACTTTGAGGGGTATTGGGATAGGCTGAATGTAATTTGCATATGAAAAGGACATAAATTTGGCAAGTAAAGGGTGGCACACTGTGAAGTGAATGTGTCCCCCAAAGTTCATGTTTTGGAAATTTAATGTCCAATGCAGCAGTGTTGAGAAATGTGGGACCTTTATGAGGTGATGAGGTCATGGGGGCTCTGGCCTCATAAATATGTTCATGCCATTGTCTTAGAAGTGTGCGTGTTGTTGCAAGAGTGGGTTTCTTACAAAAGTGCACCTGGCCTCCTCTTCCTCTCTTGCTCACCTGCTCTCTAGCCATGTGACGGTTTCTGCCATGTTATGACCAGAAGACTCTCACCAAATGCTCACACCATGCTCATGGGCTTCTTAGATACACTTCTGTGGTTTATAAAATATCCCTGTCTGTGATATTCTGTTATAGTGACCAAAAGAGGATTAAGACACACTATCCATAAACATGCACCTGGGGCAGCAACAGTGAGTTCAGACAAGGTTGTTGACTTAGGTAAAAGCCACTAAGGAGAAGATAAGGCAGTCAGGAAGAAATGCATGATAACATATCATGAAACTTAAATAGATGTTTCTAGGGGCAGATTTATCACAATACTAAAAAAGCGTGCACTGCAGGCCCTCAGCTAATCTTATTCATAATTTATATTAACTTCTTTAAAGGGACCTCCATAAACCCTGTATATTCCTCCATTTTATTCCTCTGATCATTTTAAATGCTCCATTATCTAATTCAACAGGGGTGCTTTTAAGATTAGGTCCCCTATATTTAAGTTTTAAATATTTTTTTTCTGTACAAGATTAGACATGTAACATGTCCTCAGGTGGTACTGATTGAATTAAATTGTCCTTGGCTCATAATTTGGATCATGAGTTAGCAAACTTGTTCTTAATGAGGAGGATAGTAAATAGTCTAAGCTTTATAGGTCAGACCGTCTCTGCTGCCACCACTCAGGTCTTCTGCTCCATCACAAAAGCAACCATAGGCAAAAATTAAACAAAGGAAGATGACAGTGGTATGATAAAAAATTATTTACAAAAACACGCAGAGTGCCATGGGTTGCTAATACCTGAATTAGGTGCCCAAAACCTGCCTCTATCTTATACATTTATGGATTTGTAGATGGATAGGGACACGATGTAGATATAAACGTATATATGGATATAGAAATAGATAAACATTTGTCTATGTTATTTATAGGTATGATTTTCTTTCCCCATTTCCAGAATATGGAAGTTTCTGAAGACAGTTTATTTTTGTTCCTACATAGTATTAAGTCAATTTTGGAGTACTTTCTATGATTACACAATAAGAAGGAACAAGGAAAAAGCTAGCATTTGATAAGTGCTCACTATGTACCAGAATTTTAAGGCACTTTTTCACATTTACACTTTTTTTTTTTTTTTTTTTGAGACAGAGTCTTGCTGTGTCCCCCAGGCTGGAGTGCAGTGGCATGATCTCAGCTCACTGCAACCTCAGCTTCCCCGATTCAAGTGATTCTCCTGCCTCAGCCCCCCGAGTAGCTGAGATTACAGGTGCTTGCCACCACACCTGGATAATTTTTGTATTTTTAGTAGAGGGATGTTTCACCATGTTGACCAGACTGGTGTTGAACTCCTGACCTCAGGTCATCCACCTACCTAGGCCTCCCAAAATGCTGAGATTACAGGTGTGAGCCACTGTACCTCATCCACATTTATACTTTAAATGATACTATTTTAATCCATTTGATTATCCCACAAGGTAGGCTTAGAGGAAACCTTTTATTCCACAGTTAATAGGAATCAGTAAAAACCTACTTCAGAGGAGCCTATTGAAAATGAGGACCGATACTTCATACCAAAGAGGGAAGACAAAAATATCACATTAGTACTTTACCTTTAAAAAATTGTTAAAATACAAAAATATGTTTATCATGTCTCATATTTAACAAAATTTAGGTTATAATTGTAACTGTGCTCTAATTTTTACAATGAACAAAGACTCAATCAAAAACTTAATCAGCTATTAATTGGGGGATATGTTTTTAATGCAAAATTATACAATACAACATGATTTTGCATTTTATCTTCCCAACATTTAGGGGTAGGACTGTATGAGGTTTTTAATCCTTTAAAGATTCAATTGGTTTTTGTTTTGTTTTGTTTTTCTTGCAAGACTGTCACTTGTCAATGACCCTGCTGTATTTAGAGTAGCTTTCCATCATCATTTCTATCAATTTTGTGAAATCCTGTATCTTTTGTAAACCTTGCCATTTTGCTTTGCAAATGGCTCATACTATACTGCTGAATAGTGTATCTGATGGTGAGACAGAGACTGACCTGCAAAACCATGACATGCCCAGGATATAGGTTGCTATGAAATTGTTAAGGATGTTTGCACGGAGACTTCACTAGGTTAGTGCCTTTAGTCACAAAAGTTTTTGCTGTCCTGTGCAATCTCTTAACTGAAGAGACTGAAATAAGGAATATTTAAATAACAGAGATACATTGATTTATTTCTCCTATTTCATAGATAGGAAAATGAGCTTTGGAAAAATATACCTGACAAAGATAATCACCTTGCTAAGTGGTGAGCTAAGATTCAGATCCCAGCAAACTAGTATTAGTTATCTATTCTTGCATAACAAACTGCCATAAAACTTAGCTGAACACAACACACATTTATTATCTCATGCTTTCTGTGGATCAGGAGTCCAAGCATACCTTACCTGGGTCTTCTGCTCAGAGTCTCTCACAAAGGCTACAGCTGGTGTTGACCAGTGCTGGGGGCTCATCTGAAGGCTCAACTGAGGAAGGATTCTCTTCCAAGCTTTCTATTGTGGTTGTGGGCCAAAGGCCGCCTTTGGTTCCATACTATATGGGCTTCTGAAGCACAGCAGCTTACTTCAAAGCCAGCAAGAGAGACAGTCTACTTGCAAGACAGAAGTGGTATCTTTTGTAGCCTAATCACAGAGTTGACATCCTTTACTGTGGCCTGTTCACTGGAAACAATAAACTAGGTCCCAGCCAACTTTACACAGAGGGGATTACCCAAGAGTGTGACGAGCAGAAGGCAAAGATCACTGAGAGCCATTTTAGGGTGTACTTGTCACAACTGGATTCTGAAATCTTTACTTTTTTCCTTTTTGGCACCAGTTTATGAGGGACACATGGCAGGTACTTGCAACATGAAGATGTTTAAAGTGTAACCCAACATCACTTTGTAGTACCGATTAGCCTGCCATGAAACTTTTGGATGTTTAATAAAGTTGCTTTGTTAGCCATGAGACCTCAGTCCACAGGAGAAGGCAAATACTTCAGTCCCTAGCACGGTGCCTGGTGCATAGAAAGCATGCCACAAACGACAGATAAGACAAATTAAATGTCGCCAGATTGACCTTAGCATCCCAGGATATACCAGAGACATGGCTTGTCCTGTAGAAAAAAGGGAAAACATCTGGACATGGACTGTTCCTCTCTTCTTTCTTGGCCCAGATTCCCACTGTGCCTGCCCACTCAGCCTGGCCCAAGGACCAAGTGGAGCTGGAAGTTCCTAGCTAATGGCTTGTCTCTAGCCTACAGGGAGAAAGGAACATGATTTGACAGAGCTTGACTAGCTTTGGTTTTATATGTAAGTGTCAAGTGAGAACAGGGGTAGAGAGAAGGCATTGGAGGCAGTGCTAATGGGGCTGTTATATATTTTAGCTGATGATGTTGTTAGTGTGGAGGATGACATAGGCATGGAACAGAGCTGCTTGGACTGGAGAAGGCTGAGAACCTTATCCTAGGCAGAAGCCTCCACCACAACCCCCACCCACCCAAATAGGGCATGCGTAGAGCAGGTTGGATGAATCTGGGAATACTGACAAAAAGGAGCTCTTCAGAAACAGACATATGGTTATTCAGACTGGAATAGATGGGGCAAGGGACCATGTCTGAGGGAACTGAGACATCATCTTGCTAAGGGTTCTACCAATTTTAAGTTGATTTGCTCATTCTAAATAAAGGAATTCCAGGTCTCATAAAATGGCCAAAAATAAAAAATAAAAAAATCATGAGCCATGTGGGGCGCAGTCATTGGCCTGACCCATCTAAGCTAAAATTCTCTCTTGCAATAGCTGACACATATCATCCCTGTGTGCTGTGCCAAGCGCAACACTATGTAGTCTGTAAGCATTTATTTTCACAACATCCTTGAATCAGGAGCTATTCTCATTCCTATTTGCAGATGAGGAAACAATCCCCTAGGTGCTAAGTGGCAGAACTGAGGTTGGAACTCATTTATCTTTGAAAGCCTTTCCAGACCCTCCCACCAGGGTTACTGGCTGAAAGGCTGAACCCATGATAACAGCCCTGACAGGCCTTTGGGACCGTCTGCTTTAATTCCTTCATTTCACAGATGTAGGCACTGAAATCTGAGGAGACAAAAGAACTTCTCCAAGCTCCTACTGTGAGTAAATGGCAGAACTGGAAATAGAACTGAGGTGTGTAGTTTCTTCAGCCAAGCCTTTGGGTTTGGCACTGTGATCCCAAGAGGAAAATTGTAGCCTCTATGCTTCTCCAGATTGGCCTACAAGAGAACACAGTGGCACAGGGTGCAAGCACAGTGTGATGTGCTCTGTTCATCATTGAATGCCCAGGGCCTAGAATGGCAAGTGCATGTCAAGGAATGGGTGAATTCCATGAGAAGATTAAGAACAAAATCCTTCATGAATGTACAAAAGGATTTTTCTAATGTTGACTTGGGAACAAGAGAGGATGAACTGTTAGCCCCTAGGGAGACAGCGGACTGTTGATTCCTAACTCTTGGCATATAATGAATGATCAGTAAATATTTTATTGAATAAATGAATTAATAGAGGAGGTGATGTTTGAGCTGAGCCTTAAAGAGTAGAAAGGATGAGTCAGTTGAGTGAGAGAGAGGAAGCATATCATGGGGAGTAACCAAAGTTTGAAAGACCTGCCAAGTTTTGATCAAGTTGTAAGTTTGATGTGACTGGAGGGAGAAAGAATGAAGAAGTAAGCCTAGAAACGAAAACTAATATATTTTGGAAATCTGTTATTAGGTACGCACATGTCTAAAATTGTAATATCTTCTTAATGGATTGACCCTTTCATCAATAGATAATGTCCATTTTTGTCTATTATAACAGTTTCTGTCTTCAAGTCCATTTTAAAGTCTAATACTGCTATAGCCACCCCAGCTCTATATTGGCTCCTGCTTGTGTGGAATAACATTTTCTATCTTTTCACTGTCAACCTATTTGTCTCTGGATCTCAAGTGAGTCTCTTGTAGACAGCATACAGTTGAATCATGCGATTCATCCTTTCTTTCATGATGTGATCTGATTTGGGGGAATCCGTTTTACCTTTCTAAAGAGTTGGAACTTTATCCTGTAATGGATATGAGGAGCCCACAGCTGTATTTAAACAGGGACTTGGCTTAATCAGTATCCTTGCTTAGAAAAAATGGTACTGGAAGGCATGTAGAGGGTGGAATGGAGGCAGGAGAGAAGTGGTGAAGGACATGCTCTTCCAGTACCCTCTCCTGCACTCTCTTCTCCTCACTGGCAGCTCTTGCTGCCTCTTCCCAGCTCAGAGGTCTAAGTAGCACTGAAGGCCCCCCAAGGGGACATGCGGATGCCTGCCATTGCCTGGCTCAGCGTTGTCACTTTGCTGACCCTGAAATGCAGCCTCACAATGTAGAGTGTTTATTTGCCTCCCATGCTCTTCTATTAAATAGTTGCTACTTTTTCAACTTTTAAGACAGCATTAAGAGATGGAATCATTTTGAATGACTTCAGAATTATTCCTTGCACTTTTTTTATGTGTACTATAAAATTCTGACATTTGACATCATGGTTTGTAGTGCCTAACACCTCACAGGTAAATAAGCACACAGCATATTTGGGGAGAAAAACATGTATAAATGTTAAATGGAGAAAAACAGCAGTCAACTCTCAAAAGAGAAGGTGGACACCTTGGTTTTGTTGACCCTGGTGTGTGGTATAGCCTTTTCCCCTGATGTTGGTGGGGTTTGACCGAAAGGGACAGGTTGCAGCCAGATAAAAGAATAGCACAAATCTCCATAAAGATTCAGGCTTTGATTTACCATGGTCAAAGTAGAAAGTGGCACAGTGGAGGATGCAGCAGGCTGGAAGCTGGAAGACCAGAATCCTCTTCCTAGTTCTAGTTCTGCAGGCGTTATTTTGTAGCCATAAGCAAATCACTGAGAACTCTGATGTGCACATTTCTGTTAGGTGAAAGAATAATAGGTCCTTCTTAAGGTTTCCTGAAATTTCCAGCTAATTCAATTTTTGGAAGAGCTTGGCATGAGTCAAATAAGGAAGAGGAAGATTTTGAAAAACTATTTTGGTTCTGACTTATGTTCTCGTGTCTGAGTTCCAAGGGAGTGGAAATGGTCATTTCCTGCACCTTGGACAGACATCACTAATCAATAATGGCATTTCCCCCCAGTTCACTTGGCTGCAATCTGGATTCCTTTCAACACCACATTGCTGGCAGACTTAACCAATCCATCCTAGTGGGTTTTCAAGATAAAAATGATTTGTCAACCCTGTTCTTAATGGATGGTGCAATTCTTATTAGGAGATGACTCAAACATCCTTTCTGGGGCTCACTCAGAAAATAAAGAAACCCCTGGCACACAGTGGACACTTCCCACCTGAGGCCTTTCAGTTGAGGGTCAGTAGGATCCTCATGCAGTCTAAGGTCTGTCACTGCCTTTTAAGGTTATGTCTCCTTCTTAAGATCAAAGATCAGGAATGGTGACCAGAATGAGGACAGGTGCAGCTAACTATGATGCAGCAGTGCCTGTCTTTTAGACAATTCAATTCTGCCTTCACCTAGCTAGGAAAAATGTTTCTACACATCACTATTCAATGGCAGACAGACAAGGATTCTAAGAAAGAGTCTAGTGCTACCTTCTAGGATGATGTGAGGGCTACAGATGTTCTGAAAGCTGTCCTTGGACAACTGTAATTAGAACAGGAGGCTGCAGGGGTTTCTAGGAACTATCTGGAATGTTAGGAGATTTTCTCTGCCAAATACCAGACTCCACAGGAAGAGAAGGGAAGACATTAACTCTTCCCAGAACTGGGGTCAGCAGGCCAGGCTGCCTTCCCTGCTCTCCTTCTGGCTCTGACCACACCTCATTCTCTGCAGATTCTCTTCGAAGGCCTCATTGCTCTCAGCCCAGGGTCTTACTCTTAACTCCCTTTAAGACCCTCCTTCCTGAGCTTGGAGGCTCAGTTCCCCATCTGTAAAATGGGGATACAAATAAAATTATAATAGTGCCTCTTCCTCACAGTGTTGCTCTCAGGAGTAAAAGAGAAAATGGTATATGAAAAAATTCCTGCATCAATGTTTTCACTGTGCTTGTCTCACTGTGAATGAAGCCTGTGAGGGGATGTTTGGCTGGAAACCTTGCCTCTTACTTCCAGCAGGCTCAGCTTTAGAGCCTATAAATGGATGCCAGACATGAGTGAGAAGAGGCGGCAGGGATTTCCTGGTACCACTGTGGTCATCCCTCACATCTGCATCTGCAAAAGCCTTCCCTGCCTGCTGCCTGACAGAGGTGGGGTATCCAGTGATCCTGGACAGCATGCGCTGGTTCCTGCCCTGAGGCCCTGCATCTGATGCTTTAGAGCCAGTGCAGCTACAAAGCTGGCTTCCTTGCGTCAGTTCCCTTCTGCCCTCCCCAACCTGGGCTTTGATGGCCGAGGGTGAGGAAAGAATACTAAGGGTAAAAGCATGGAGGCTGATTTAAGGGCATATTCGCTGCTATTGACCTTGACTGGCATCATTTACAAAGACAGCCTGGATGCTGCAGACAGAAAGCTGCTTTTGGCTCTTCTCAAGACTTCTGGCCACAAACCCTTGGTCACTCCTGCAGGGTGTAGAAGGGAGGGAGAAGTGGTGGGCAAGGAGCAGAGGAAGAAGGAACAAGAGAGGAGAGGAGCACTGGAGGAAAGGATGCAGGAGAAGGAGAGGGAAAGAACTCGGGGAATGCCAGGGCAATAAGAGAAGAGCAGAGGAAAGGAAACAGTCAAAACTATAGAGAAAGGCGGAGCACGGTGGCTCGTGCCTGTAATCCCAGCACTTTCCAAGGATGAGGTGGGCAGATCACCTGAGGTCACGAGTTTGAGACCAGCTGACCAACATGGCGAAACCTCGTCTCTACTAAAAATGCAAAAATTTAGCTGGGCATCTTGGCACATGCCTGTAATCCCAGCTGTTTGCAAGGCTGAGATGGAGAATTGCTTGAACCCGGGAGGTGGAGGTTGCAGTGAGTGAAGATCAAACTACTGTTCTCCAGCCTGGGTGACAGAGCAAAACTCCATATCGAAAAAAAAGATTATAGAGGAGGAAACTGAAGTGACAAAGGACAGAAGAAAAGGAAGAACAGGAATAACTGGTGAGAGTGGAGAGAGAGGAAACCAAAACAGGAAGAGAAGCAGGAAACCAGGAAGAAAGCGCCTGGGAGCGTCTCTCAGGTCAAGACCAGCAGGAGAATCTCTAGCCTCCGGAGAGTGCCACATCCTTCTCCATCAGTGGGACTGCTAATTAGGTCTCCGTCTGAAATCAAGTTCATATGTTAAGGGTAAATTGAAATGTGCAAGAAACTAAGGAGCATTTCCTCTTCTCAGGTTAAGGAGGGTTTTCTCGATGACTTTAACTGTAAATTAATGACTGTTGTCCTGTCTCAGAAAGTGGGTTCCTGAGGTTGCTGGTGAGGCGTGCGAAGGGCCAGGCTACGCCGGGCCTCTGCTGCCCCCTCCTGGCCGAAGCTGGGCTCCGCAGGCTCCCTGAGGATTGGAACTCGGCTGAAAACTGCATTTTGGTGGTTGGCGAAGGCAGAGTTATCCCTTCTCCTGGCTCTAAAATCAGACTGTGAGAGCTGGAAGAGAGTTAGATATTCAGCCCCGGCCCTTCCCCTAAGCCTTAAATTTATATTTCAATCAGCGGGATGGAGATTTCCACTTGGACCTCAAGTGCAGCAGGTCCTCAGGTAGCTTCTTNAAAATATAAAACAATGTGTATTTAACAGGAAGATTCTTGATTACATAACAGATAATTAAAATGGTAGCTTCTTTTGTTTTTTTTTTTTTTTTTTTGAGTTCACATTTTTCATTATTTTTTTTTTTTTTTGGCATTTAAAGATGTATTATTTGCCATTTACTGTTTTTTTTTTTTTTAGGAAAAATAGCTTTATTTTGAAAAGAAAAATAAGTTATCTATTTAAAGCATACATGAGATAGCATCTTTCATTTAGTCCTAAGCTTGTTTATTTATGCTCGTTGTAATGCTGGCCACACTGCACAGCCTCCTGATGTCTGCAAACAGCACATTGTCCATTGTCTTCCCACCCAGGACCCTCCGAGTGCTCCTCTTGCTCGATCTTTATATCCCATTAGTCACAGCTCCTGCCAAGAACACAGGAGGATGCTCTCTTGGGACCCTTGTCATCTGTCCAGTGCACCCCACTCTCCTCTCTTGTCAGCTCATGATAACTCCATCCTGACTGCTGTCTTGGCAGAGACCTGTCTTGGGATAGAGATTACAAATAGAGAGATGGATGCATAGATAGATAGATAGATAGATAGATAGATAGATAGATAGATAGAGATGTATGTGTGTGGATAGATAGGTAGATAGATATTCAGATCTTCTAGGCTGGGCACAGAAGCTCATGCCTCTAATCTCAGTGTCTTGAGAGGCTAAAAAGGAGGATCTTTTGAGACCAGGAGTTCAAGGCCAGCCTGAGCAATATAGCAAGACCCCATCTCTATAAAAAGAAAACCATCAGTGGCGGTGCTGGACCTGTAGTCCCAGCTACTTGGGAGACTGAGATGGGAGAATCACTTGAGCCCAGGAGTTAAAGGTTAGAGTGAGCTATGATCATGCCACTGCCTTCCTGCCTGGGTGACAGGCATGTCTCTCTTTAAAAAAAAAAAATCTGCCAAATAAAGCTCAAACTCTTCATTTGATCTACAAAACCTTTCATATCATGCTTCCAGCCTATCTCTTCAGATTTACTTTATATCCCTTGCCTTTAATTTCAACAACAAGGCCATTGCTAATTGCTGAAATTGTTTTTATTCATTCTCTAAACACGTATTAGTTCTTATTAAGTGCCAGGTTTGAGCTATTCACTGAGATACAGAGAGGAACAAGACATAGTCTCTGCCCTCCAGGAGCAGAGTCTAGCAGAGCCAATACGCACATGCAGCCCAGACCTCATTTGGGTTACCCTGCTCTGTAAAAGTCAGATGCACTCGGTGCAGACTCTTGTTCCACACTGCATTAGTTTTCTATTGCTGCATAACAAATAGCCGCTTACTTAGAGGCTTACAACAACACACAATTTTTTAATCTCAGTTTTCATGAAGAGTCTAGCATGGCTTAACTGAGTCCTCTGCTGAGTGTGTCACAAAGCAGCAGTCATGGAGTTGGCTGGGCTGTGTTCCTCTCTGGAGCTTGTGGGAGGACTCCCCAAGATCCCGTATTTGTTGATCCTTGCAGTTCCAGAACAGGTCCCACCTTCATTCTGGACATCAGCCAGGGGCTGCTATCAAGTCCAAGAATCCACCACAGTTCCTTGCCACATAGCTGTCACAGGCCTTTCAAAACACAGAAGCTCACATCAAGACCAGCAGGAGAATCCCTACCCCCAATATGCCATGGCAGAGTCTCATATAATGTAACATAATCACGGGCATGACTATCCAGTTGCTTTTGCCATATTTTTTGAAAAAGTACACAAAAGAGTGACATCTTATCTCTTTCACCATCTTCTATTGTTAGAAGCAAGTCACAGGTTCTGCTTGCACTCAGAAAAGACAATTATGCAACTGCATGACTCATTGGAGATTACCTTAGGCCATGCCCACCATACACACAACTTGAATCTTTCCAAGATTTATATATTTTTATATACATACATCCCAAGCACAGGGAGCCATGTAAAGTCTCAGAGTCCAGCTAAAGACTCCTATTCCTGCCAGATTAGTTCAGCTGTGGGACACCAACCTGTCTCTTCTCCCCATGCACTGACCCAGCCATCAGCTGGGATTGATGCCAGCACCAGGATGGATGCCAACTAAAAACAAAATCACTTACGAAGCTGTGGTTGATGGTTTACATTGTTACACCAGGAACTTAACATTTTAACCAATCTTGTTCTGAAATCCTTCAGCACGTGGCTAGACCATAACCTCTTCTCGTTTTTGTCATTCCTGGCCCTCAACACAAATCCCCATCTCTAATTTTTGGTTAATTTTTATTGGTAAGCAGTTTAGCAGTCTCATCTTTTTAGGGTTGCAACTTTTACTTCAATCATATCAATAAAGTATTTCTCTAGACAAAGGCAGTTTCTTCCCTTAAAGGAGTCCTATTTTCAGGTGTTAAGTCAGTATTTTTATTTAGCACATGATGCATGCAAACAATTGCAAGATGATAAGGGGTTGTGGTCCATGCTGGCATAGAAATGCATCAGGGTGCTCTGGGATCCCAGGGACAAGATCACACAAGGGAGCCTGCAGAGAACAGCTGTCAGGGAAGGCTCTGGAGGCTAGGCATGATGGGCGGTGCCAAGACATAGCAAGTTAATGATGGGGACATGGCAAAAGTGGGCAGGGAAGAGGACTATCAAGACAGATGGCACATGGGTCAGAGAGTTTGAGTAAGTTCTGTCATTTGTAGGACCAGCCTGGGTGTGGGGAAGCAGCGGGAGATGACAAGGCTGTGAGGAGGGCAAGGCTAGATCATAAAAGGCCCACATCCCTTCTTAAGAAAAAAAATCAAACTTGATTCTTTGCCCATGAACTTTTGCACCTTCTGCGTATGTACATATTGTTCACAATGCCTGGGGGTCCAGACTCCAGGTCAACACATAAAATGGGAATGTCCCGGATAAACTTGGGAATTTGGTCAACTGCAGCATAGCTTTGAATTTCCTTCCAACCTCTTGGCTGCAGTCCCTCCTGGATTCTCCCAAAGCATGTGAACACGTGGGTCATAACCTCAACTACATTCTCCAGTAATTATTTGTCCTGTTTCCCCCATGTACTAAGGAGTCCTTGCATAATGAAGAATAGGTTTTATTTATGTTTGTATCCTTAAAACCAGTACAATGTCTGGGACAAAAGAGGCACCAAATAAATTGATATTAAGTTACAATAAAATGATAGTTAACTCTTACTGAAGGCTAACTTTTCCAGGCACCTGACATGGATTACATCATAGACTAACTGAGGATACGGACACTTTAATTGTATTCATTTTACACAGAAGGAAACCGTGATGCAGAAATGTTTTGTATTTTGTCTAAGAACACACTTATCATAAGAGAAAGAAGATGATTCTAACTAAGGAAGGTCTTATCTACAGAGCCTAAGAATGAATGAAATAAAGTCTTGAGAGAACTATAATGTGGACTTGCAGAATCTTCTGAGAGTGATTAATTTCTCTGTATGTTTCCCAGGGCCTGACTGGCCAATGATGAGAATGTTACTATGAGAGCATCATAATTCTAAACAATTGACTCAACAATATCTCACATCAATTGTTTCCTGAAGTCCTCAGAATTATGGTGAGCTCTAGGCAGATTCATTATTCTCATTCAACAGATGTGATGACCAGGATCTGTCAAGTCAATGAGCTGCTCAAAATCACATAAAAAGCACCAGAGCTTCCTTTTAAGCCCATGTCTTTGAACTCCAGGCTTTTTGGTCATTTCACTGACAACGTAGTTACCCTGATAGTAGTGATTCTTTCTCATGAATTTCTTCATTTCTAAAATGGGAATGGTCATCTCTAACTTGGGAGGTTGTAGAAGAAATTACTGATGTTGTTGCCATCATCAGCACCACCACCATCATCATCACCACCATCATCATCACTATTGTCACCACCACCATCATCAGCATCATTACCACCATCATCATGACTGTCATCACCACCATCGTCATCACCACCGTCATCATCACCGTCATCATCACCATCATCACCACCATCATCATCACCATCATCATCACCATCATCACCACCATCATCATCACCATCATCATCACCATCATCACCACCATCATCACCATCATCATCACCATCATCACCACCATCGTCATCACCACCATCATCATCACCATCATCACCACCATCATCACCATCATCATCACCACTGTCATCAACACCATCATCACCACCATCATCATCAGCATCATTACCACCATCATCATGACTGTCATCACCACCATCATCATCACCACCGTCATCATCACCATCATCATCACCACCATCATCACCATCATCATCGTCACCATCATCACCACCATCATCATCACCACCATCATCATCACCATTATCATCACCATCATCACCAGCATCATCATCACTGTCATCACCACCATCATGATCACCATCATCATCATCACCATCACCACCACCATCATCACCACCATCACCACAATCATCATCATCATTACCATCATCATGACCATCATCACCACAGTCATCATCATCATCATCATCACCTGAGAAGATGTCAAATAAAAGGTCCAAACACAGGAAGGAGTTGGGAATCCTGTATAGGTTCCTGGGCATGATTGGAGACACAAAGATTCATGTCTGAAGATCAGCAGGTTTATTGATCTGAAAATATAATCAGGATCACTAAAGGTCAGGGGCAGGACTAGGTCTCCGCCAAGGTCAGAAGCAGATATTTCCATCCTTCTTACTTCATGGTCCTTACTGTCACACCATGAGACAACTTTCTGTTTATCTGAACTGTGAGGTCATGGAGACAGATCCAGCTTATTTTGAATTCCAGCTCTGTATGCTTGGCATCTGCCATATAAATGTTGAATGAATGAATGAACAAAAGCCAAAAAATCATGGGTAGAACCTTAGTAAAGTGGAAAACTAGATTACCTGGGGTAGGAGAGCTCGAGTCTATACTACCAAGCTTTACCTATAAACCCTAGCTTGTAAATTCCCTCTTGGACACCCAGGGAACCTGATACTAACCACTGAACCAAAGACTCTCCATCAAGAGAGAGAACCATTTTCTTTACTAAAACAATGAAACATGGACTCTCTCTCTCACTTTCTCTCTCTCTCTCTGTCTCTGTCTCTCTCTCTCTCTCTCTCTACACACACACACACACACACACACACACACACACACACACCCCTCACAGAGTTTATGAAGATAACAATCTAAAAGAATTGTTTGTAGTTCACTCCTGCCTGGTCCTGGGCATAAACCAGGTGACCTTTCCATGAATTTTAAAGGACCAGCATTCTGAATCGTTCAGTGTGGTAGTTCCTGTTTTTTATAGCATTTCAAAAACAATTCCAAAGACCCCCAAGTGAAAGAAGTTCTTTAATATCCACTGACTGTAAAAATGAATAATATTCATACTTGATGACCGAAGCCTTTGCTGAATTTTTCAATCTTTGGAATAAATTTCTGTTTTCTTCGTACTAAGAAAACATTTTCATATATTTTAAAATCAGTCCTATGTGTGTAGAACACATTATTAATTAATTAGACTTTCAAACAATTTTCTTGGCTTTTGGACTTTCAGCAATGTCCCCAGGTTGGAACCAGATGATCTAGTTTAAATTCCAACTAACTGATTCTACTAACTAGCTGGTTAAGTAAAAGTATGCACACGGTCAATTTCTCTCATCTTGTTTTGTTTAACTGGGATGATCATTCCTGCCTGCCTCGCAGGTTTGTCATGAAGATGAAGTGCGATAGCACATAAAGCACATGGCAATGTCCAGCGGAAGATGAAACTTCATCCTGGAAGACACCATTCCCTATCTTAGCCTCAGAGCAAGCCAGGACTCAAAGATTCCTTAGTCTCTTTCCTTCTTCCCCTCTAGGTTCCTGATTGTCCTGGGGTGTCTGATTCTGGCTGTCCTGACCACATTCAAGGAGTATGAGACTGTCTCAGGAGACTGGCTTCTGTTACTGGTAAGACTGCATTCAGGGGTAAACACTTCAGTTGGGCATCCACAATAATGAAAAGGCAGTCGCCCTTGGGTACCATTATCCCTGACTGGTTGGGGCTTCTTGTCGTCTCTAGCCAAGTCCAGGCCCAAGGAAAAGCAAAGCCTCTGTTACTTGGTGAGGCCCGACATGGTCACATGGGGAATGAGGAATGGCATTCCTGGTAAGGATTTGCTATTCCACATTAGAGAGATGGGGAAATAAAGTCAAAGCAAAAACCAACGTATGTTATTAAATGACAAAAACAGCTTCCCAGTCCTCTAAAACTTAACACAAAGGCATGTTTTGTTCTAAAACGTGTCTGCTTTTTCTCCCTGGTATCCTACACTGTAAATTCCAAGGATCTCTCATTCTCTTCAAGGCCAGGTACAGAATTCCATTTATACATGAAACCTCTAAGTCTCCCCTCCTGGGGCCTCCATCTGTTCTCACTCTCTGTTTTCCATCAGCTGGTGTGATGGAGACAGAGCAGGGTTAGAATTCTTGAGCACGTCACCTAATGTACCCCTGACTCGATTTGCTCAAGTCTTTGCCTAAAAGATGTAAGGTCAGGTGAGAAGCAAATGCAGACATGGGCTTGGCCCAGCCTCAGCACCTGGCTGAGCGAAGGCTCCAGCAAGGGCTTGCTCTTTCTGTAGCCACAGGACAGCACTAGTCAATTGGCCCCTTGAATGACCACACTCTTGCGCGATTGGGAGTCAGCTCTGCCTCCTCAGGGTGACGCCAACTGCATGGGGTGAGGCCCCATCCTGCACACACGGAAGTGGTGTGGCCCCCTAGTTAGGGCTTGTAAAATAGTGGAGCCTTCTTCTCACACTGGGCAAGCTGAGGCACCAGAGTCAGCACTTCTTTCTGAGAGCAGGCATTTGCAATGGCATGACCCAGAGCTGAGACCTCAGTGGGGAATTCTTTGGAAACCACCAAACTCCAGGAACTAGGCTTCAGGGATTGTCGTGGAGCAGCAATGCCTCAGAGGACCCAGAGAAGTCACAAAAGAGAGAGAGAGGGGCAGAGGTGTCGGTGTCTGATCATCAAGGGAGGTGCAGGAGGAAAGGGGGACCCCGTGTCCTGGAGGCAGTATTTTCTAGTGCTTAAGCACCTGGGCTCTACCGCCTAATTACTTAAGCCCGAGATCCCTTCTGCTCCACTTCATAGCCTTAAAAGACTTGTTTAACCACTCTGTGCCTTGGTTTCTCAAAATTTAAGATGAGAATAATATTATCAAACACTTTGGGGGCTGCCTGGCCCAGGAACCAGGCTTAATAACCATTGGCCACAATTAACAATGCCAGGATACAGGCACTCGGTGGAATTAATAGATTGTGTTTCACTGAGATCTCTCTTCAGCCCAACTGCACTTCTTAGGGGCTTTTCATTCATTAAAGGGACTCTTTATAATGATCCATTGGAACCGAAACATAGAAAAAAGAACAAGTAATCACTGTGCCAGGCTTAACAGCGTTAAGGACAGTTAGCACATCAGAATGAAGACGGGAGCCCTCCAAACCGAATGGCGGGGATTGATCTGTTCTCCCCATCCCCTTCGGCACCCCCATCCCCACCCATCCCCGCCAACGAGACAACCAGCAACAACACAGAAACGGAGTTCTTCAGAACTTCCAAATAGAAATCACTAGCTCCCGGCAAGTGGGTCCCGGTTAATCAGTGCCTCTCCATATGCTCTTCCATGCAGGAGACATTTGCTATTTTCATCTTTGGAGCCGAGTTTGCTTTGAGGATCTGGGCGGCTGGGTGTTGCTGCCGATACAAAGGCTGGCGGGGCCGACTGAAGTTCGCCAGGAAGCCCCTGTGCATGTTGGGTAAGTCCTGACCCTGAGCCTCCTGCCTTCTCAGTTCCCTTCTTCTCAGGCATTGTTTCTCTGAGAAAATTTTAAGCAGCTATTCTGGGAAATCACGCGGCATTGTAGAGGCCAGCCCAGCCCCTGACCCTGCCTCAATGAGAAGGGACGGCCTCAACTATCCGATCCTCACGTTCCTTCTTCTGTGACTGGTCCTCATAAGGACGGCACAGGACAGGGATTCTTCATGGCGGGGGAGGGTGTCGCTCTTGGCATTTGGGTTGTAGAGCAGCAAGCAGGTCGCAGGGTACTGAGCAACCCCAGTCCCTGGACTTGTAGCACCCCCAGTCACGGTGAGGTTCAGAGTTACCCATACGTTTCCAGATGGGTTGGGATGGAGGCTGTAGGTCGGACACCATTGCTGGCTGAGAATCTACTTCCACAGCATCATGTTATATCCATTTTACAGAAATAGAAACTGAGGCTCACAGAGCTGAGTCATTTTTCAGTCATGCCGGAAACAGCGGATTCCATGTGTGGTCTTACTTCTTAATCCAAAAGTTGCTTTGAGAGGTGTCACCGGAATCCTTCTATTTGTGTGCAGGCAGTTTCAGAGTAGAGGAGGTGGAAGCCCTCACGGACCTATTGGTCCAGTGTAGACCAAAATCCATGGAGTCATAGAACAAAATATCCTTGAGTGATGGGTAGGAGTCTTGCAGCTTCAAATCCATGGAAGGTTGGAATTACAGGATCATAGAATGTCAGGGCTGGGAGGGCCTCCAAAGACATTTAGTCCAACTTACCGTCCTGCCTGTTGCTCCATTCCCCAGCAGCAGCTGTTAGGTGGTCACCTAGGTTCTGCTTGCATGCCCCCAGTCACAAGGCACTCACCTAAACTCCTCTGGCACTCTTCAAGTATTTGAGTCTAGACAATTTATTCCTCCTGTCTACTCCAGAAGAGTCTTTTACCAAGAAACACTGTCATCAATGGCTTCAATTTACCTTACATCACGCATTCTCAGCATCATACTCCCTCTCCTCTGAGCATGCTACCCATTCTTCACTTCATTTTTGAAAATTCATTCCCAGGACTGAACACTGAGAAGAGCTGGACCATGTCCTTTGTCCCAGATGCCAGGCTTCTCTTTGTGCAGTCTGGAATTGCATTGTCTTGCCCACTCCCGGCTGAAATCTCTGCCCTATTCCCACCTGCTGCTAAGGTTGGACTTCTGAGATTTTTTTATTGTCAGAACTTTGAATGTAAGGAGGGTATGTGAGTGTCTGTGGTGTGTGCGTGTGTGTGTGTGTGTGTGTGCAATGTTGGAGGACATTTTTAAATGATTTTTTCATATTTCTTTCTTCTCTCTTCTTTTGCCCTCTTTCAGTATCTAATCCTGGCTTTCCTTTATGTCCTCTCTCCTTTTCTTCCTTCCAAGTCTTTTGCAAGTGCAATACAATTAACAAACTTATTTTTCTTCTCTGGCATGACCTATCCAAGGCTGACCTGAAGTTCTGAGTGTGTGGGTGATAGCTTTATGATGGATGGTGCCCACATTCAAAGAGACTCCTTCCCAGTTTTAGCACACCCTGACAGATGGAGCCCGGACCCCTGCAGGACAGGTGCCTCCCCCATGGGGCAGTGTCCACTATTTTAAGATCAGCTGTGGTCACAGAGCTCCAGGTTCCCCCTCCACCCTCCCTCAGCATCACATGGTCCTTGGTTAGTGTTGCTATGTTTTCCAGTGTATTCATATCCACTTCTTCCATCATGTGGCCCTATGGGAAATGTTTTTCTGTGTTAGAGAAGAGGAAGGTTATCACACCTGTGAACATGATGGCCTTCATATTCAAGGCAGCCTCAGACCCTGACATTCTGAGTGAAGACAGATTAAACCTGCCTCATGGAGCATCTTAGACTATAGTGTTTATTGCACATCTGACATTCTTTTGTTTTCTCTACAAGCATTATAGATGAATAGCTTTGCACAGATGATCTGAGAAGCCTGGCAAATGATGCAGATGTATCAGTATCCAAAGGTTTGACCCCTAGGTTTTTCCAAAGGCCAGGCACACCTGGAGAACACTTTTATAAGGTAGGAAAGGCATCAGCTTTTTTGGTAAATGTGCCTTGATGTGAGATGAGGAGGTTATTCCAAGCTCAGAGACCAGCTCACACAAAGATATGGAGATGTATGCTCATCAAACTACACAGGCTTCTGGCAGATTCCCAGGAGCCAGATTATAGAGGGCTTTGCAGAGCTTGACCGTTTCCCAGTAGACAAATATTTCTTTAAGTGTATTTCTTCGATCTCTTGGAGCCCTTGAAAAAAATAGTTATGTGGTCAAAATATTTTGGGAAAGTCTATACTTGTATAATTGAGAACCACAGTATATATTCACAGATTAAAGTCTCTGAGAAGTCCTGCAAACCCTGTGAATATGTATGATTATTACGTTTCGATGTAAAATTTGATGACACTAGGAATAAATAATACTAATAATTTTTTTAAAACCCATTTAATGGACTTTTTCCCAAATTTACTTGGCCATGTGGGCCTTTTAACTTGGTAACTCTCTGCAGGAAAGTGGGGTGATAATGGATATGGAAATTGACTGCAACAAGGAAATAGAAAAGAGATCAGTTCCTCCCTCTTTCATACTAGATGATTTGATGTCAAGAGCCTGCTTAACAATCTCAGAAGTGTCTCATCCCTTTGGTCCATATCTGAAAATGTCTGTAGTGGACATTTTCATGCCATCTCCTGATACCAGCATCCCACATCATAGGTGGGCTTTACTTCTTTGCACAGTCTGCCCCAAGACCTTCTCTCCAGCTCAGGGAGATCACTAGGCCGGTGTAGCTCAGGTGTGTGGGGGCGCTGACAACGTGAGGGGTGGCTTTCAACCAGTAGGAGGCAAGAAAAAGAGGTCTGGCCTCCCATTTTACAGATGGACAATCTTGGGAGATCTGTCTACAGCTCAAAGGACTCAACAGTGACCTTGATAACACCCCCTTACATTTTTTTTATATTGTCTCTCTCTCTTTCTGCCATCACTTCTGCTTCCTAAGATCATCTTCCAATACATTACTTGAACCCAAGTTCCTATCTCAAGTGATGCTTTTAGGAGAAACACCTATAGAAACAGCATCTCATCTGAGTTTCGGGCTTCATCTCCATAGATTGAGCAGCTGCAGATCTCCTCCGGACCCCAGAGTGAGTCTCAAGGACCACGCTGCAGGAGACCTTGGTAAATTGCTGCTCTGGGGTCAGAATTGAAGCGTGGCAGACCTGTGTCCAGTCCCAACCCAGCTACTTTTGGCCAGGTGGCCTTGGAAAGGCACTCAGACTCAGAACTTCAGTTTCCTCATCAGTCACAGGAGAATAATCCCACTTACCATGTGTGGTTGGTGTCAAAATTCAACAGCAGTGCTTAGATTGTCCCACTGCTTGGCACATGCTGATCTGCCAGCATATAGCACCTGTGATGATGCCATTGCTCTTGCTTGACCTTCCTTTGCCTCTTCCCTCCCACTCTGTCTGTCCTCTCTCCCAGACATCTTTGTGCTGATTGCCTCTGTGCCCGTGGTTGCTGTGGGAAACCAAGGCAATGTTCTGGCCACCTCCCTGCGAAGCCTGCGCTTCCTGCAGATCCTGCGCATGCTGCGGATGGACCGGAGAGGTGGCACCTGGAAGCTTCTGGGCTCGGCCATCTGTGCCCACAGCAAAGTAAGTGTGGTGGAGAAGTTACAAGACCACGTGGGCTTCCCACTCACCTGTGCCCTTCCATGACATCCCTTCCTTTACAGTGTCCCTAGAAGTCAGCCATTCTGCCACCCTTGACAATAACGACCAAGAGTAAGAGGAGGAGGAGGAACAGGAAGCAGCGGTAGTCTGGGGCATGAGCAGGTGTGGTGCAGAGAGCAGGAACAGGTAGACCTGAACTTAGGTACTGGCTCCACCATATGCAAATTACTTTGGCCAAGTTGCTCAGCCCTCTTTGGGCTTCAGTTTTCTCACTTTTAAAATAGGGATGATGATGCCTGTTCCTTCAGATTTTTGAGAAGATGGAATGACCTCATTCAAGGCAACATGCAGTGGGAGGAAAAGGCTTGGGAATCACACAGACTGGCTTGAATCTGAACTCTGCCTCTGTGACATTGGGGAGTTTTGATGTCTTGGTTTCTGCATTTATAAAATTAGAATAGTAATGCACTGACCTCATAGGGTTAGATGAAGATGAAATACATTGATATGTGAAGAGCACTTAGAAGGTACCCAGCTCATAGAAATTGTTCAGTTACAATTATGTAGAGCCCAGAGCACAGTATGTACAGCTTAGTGCTTGACACGAACTAGCTCACCCCATGAATCAGGCACTACTGCCACCCCATTACACTGATAAAGAAGAAAACATAGAAAGAGGAAGTACTTGCTCAAGGTCACGCAATTTGATACAAACCCTAGCAGTCCAGTTCTAGGGTCTGTATCCAGTGGTTTGCTGCTTACTATGGTGGTGCTCCCCTCTCCCAAGTAGATCAGAATCCAGGAGGGGTGGAATTCCGTCCATTCCTTCTCTGAAGTCCCGTGTGGTTGAGCAGGTATGGATCCCAAGCAGCCAGAATCCAGTTGATCTGCATTCATGATACTGCCAGTGTTTCTTTCCTATTCTTAACCCAGGGCTTTGGTAGGACTTTGTTTTAATCCAGCTGCTTTAGCTGGATATTGGAGGAATGAAGGAAAACCGCTGTGTCAGCTCAGGCAGAAAAAAATCCCGAGAGGAGAAATCAGGAGGAACCCCAGAGACAGATGTTCTTTGGGGGTACAAAGTCAAGTTTACCTTGCTTCCCAAGACAGTATTTTTTTGTGCCCACCGTGGTAGGCTTAATAGATGCTGTTGCTGCCCCACCTAGGTCCCCTTTTAATAGGAATCCTGTGACCATTTCCTCAATAATTACATGCCAATGTGTCACATGCACTGAAATCCCTTTCTCAGGTTCTGTTTCTGGGGAGCTGGACCTGAGGCACTGAGCCCTGGGCAATTTGGCATTAAGGAGTTTAGTTTTCCTTTACGTGTTAACCTGACCATGCCGCCTGTAGCTGGACAGCTCCAAAACATACCCACACAATTCCTGGTTCTTCTCTCTCAGGGATGCACCTATAAGATATGTTGAAGAGGTGGTAGTTTCCTATGAGATCACATCTCAGAATGTGAGCTTGAGAGTCAGTCAGCAACTTGGCTCAAAATTCAGCCCTGCTATGTTCCAGCCAGAAGGCCTTAAAGGTGTCATTCTATTTTTATGAGCTTCCTCAATGGTAAAATGTGAATCCTCCTGGATGCTTATGTGAGAAAAGGTGCATTTAAGTGCCGGGTAAGTCGTAGGTGCTGATTAATAGTAACATTTATTATGTCTGAGTATGCTGTTCCTCACACACCATACACATAAGTATAGACATAAAATGGAATGAAAGCATAAAATACCTGAGGATCTTTCAGCTTAGAATGCAGTTTCTTGCCATCTGTTTTATTTTTTGTTGTGATACCTCTGGCAGCAGAATAAGTGAGGTCAGGGCATCCTTTACGGGGCCCTTTCTTCCTCCTGACCTTCTGTTTTATCTTTTACCAAAGGACACGTTCATAACACCTCTATGGGTTCAGTCATAACCTGTATCCATGGAGCTGAGTTGATCCACAGTCCTGGTCAACATTGGTGCTAAAAATTGCTGGTTTAGGCCCTTGCTTCTGTTCCTCCAAATTATAATAGATCCCCAGTGCCTGCTAGCTTTTGCCATGTAATTTCCTGAGACTGTTGGAAGTTTGTTTTATAATTCCTTGGGAACTATGGGCTTGCACTGCAGCCAGACCCCACTGAGGCAGAGAGTCTTTCCCAGGGGTGGGAAAAGGCTCTGGAGCAGAGCTCTCTGCACACAGACTTAGATCGATGGGCTCTAGTTAGACTCCAAAGTACACGTCGTGAGTGCTCCTGAAGGCCTGTGCTGTCAGAGCTGGGAGGAAGCTCTTCCCCAAGGGAATCACCAATGGCACTGGCAAACGGACATTTATCAATACATTTCTTCATTCATTTATTCAGTGTACTCTGGGCCAGGTTCCATGCCTGACTCTTCTGAGCACTCAAAGATGAAGAGTGGGAGGCTCTGTTGCACAGGGTTAAACTTTCGAAGTTAATGCTTTCACTAGTTAGGATAGGTCAGGTTCTGCTTCCAGAATAAATGAGCCCTAGAGCTCC
Source organism: Cebus imitator (assembly GCF_001604975.1). Taxonomy (NCBI): domain Eukaryota; kingdom Metazoa; phylum Chordata; class Mammalia; order Primates; family Cebidae; genus Cebus; species Cebus imitator. The sequence continues at coordinate 4,312,436 of NW_016107328.1, forward strand.
CACGGCCCAGCACAAAAACCTAGATGTCTTCTGATTTACACTGTATCTGATGTGTGCTGGGTGGGCCTCGTCTGTCTTGAATATGATGAGTTGAGTTACCAAGACAGGGGAGAGGAACCTGGAGCATCCTGCAGAATGGGTTTAAGGGACAAGGAGGGATTCACTCCCATCACTTTTCCATGTTGGCTGGACCCCAGTCCTTGACTGCAGGGGAGCCTCAGCAGGTAGGGGAGCTGGTGGTTACTGGGGAACTGTCACAGGTTCTGCCACAGAGCTGCTGGCAAAAAGTGTGTAAAGTCAGAATTATTTTGAATAACCACAAGGTAAATGACTACAAAGTATAGAATTATGACCCATTTTCACTCTGTATTGCTGACTATTCTAACCCAGAACAGTCAGTTTCTTGGGGCACATGTAAACAGACAACTATTTCTTTGTTTAAGTCTCAGATGAAACTTCTGACTTGCATTTGGGGGCCAGAGGGTATGAAAAAACATGTAAGCATGAGAACCACACTCCACAGGCAAGAGGCTCATGCTCAGGCAGTCACTGGGAAAAGACGAGCCCGTGTACCTTTCCCTTCTCAAATTCCCTGCAGAACAGAACCTCGCTCACCAAGGGGAATGGCTGGCTGTGTCGCCTGTATCATCTAAGCGAACCTCTCTGCTGTAGACCAAACTCATACCAGTGCAATGTGTATGTGATGCTGTGGGCAAGGCCAGAGCATAATAATAAATGAACATAAGAAAATGTTGGAGACTTGGAGAAGTATGTTTAGAAAATGGGGAGGGAATAAAGGAAACACAGATGAACTCTATCTTTCATTGGGGGAGGGAACATCTAGAAAAATTTCACAGTGGAAATGACATGAGTCTGAAGATGACTCCATGCTCTTTGGTTGGTCTCATTGCGGGAGGGCAGTTCACATAGGGCTCATGTGAGCCAAGCACTGCAGGAGGCAGGAAGCAACCTTGTCAGGAAGATTCTACTGGCCCAGAAGGGCCAGCTGACTGGCTGTAGATAGTCAGATACAGGAAGGATATCAATGTGAACAACATTGTTCTCTGAGATGACTCAGCAAGAATGACAGACAGGCTTAAATCTCCAGATTGTGTTAACCAATAACCTTGCCTTTCTTCCTGCCCAACCTCCTATGATAAACCTTGAAACTGGAATAGAATGAGAGAAAGAGAGAAAGTTGGAGCTGGAAGGAGCACTAGGTCTTGTCTCCATTAGGGGTTTGAAACTTCAGTGGCTTCCATCCATACCATCCTTGCTGTTACTAACTCTTCATTAAATCACCTTACTCTTGTTTACTTAGTTGCATGTCCTGGTCTATTATGTGATAATATCTATGAAATCTCAGGCTTTATGCCTTCTTTTGCTTCTTTTATATAGGCTCTAAATCAGTATTTAACATAGAGCTACATTTCACTAGAGCTGCATTTAAAAAATGAGGATACTGGCCAGGCGCAGTGCCTCACACCTGTAATCCCAGCGCTTTGGGAGTCCAAGGTGGGTAGATCACGAGGTCAGATGTTCCAGACCAGCCTGACCAACATAATAAAACCCCGTCTCTACTAAAAGTACAAAAATTAGCAGGGCATAGTGGCGTGCACCTATCATCCCAGCTACTCAGGAGGCAGAGGCAGGAGGATCACTTCAACCCGGGAGGCAGAGGTTGCAATGATGGCCAAGATTGCACCAGTGCACTCCAACCTGGGCGACAGAGCAAGACTCCATCTCAAAAAAAATTTTTAAAAAAAGGATACTAATGGGAGAAGAAGATAATTTGTCCATGGCCACCCCTAAACTGGTGGCAGGGCTGGGTCCCTGTCCACAGCCCTGTCCACTATGCAGTGCTGCCTCTCACGCTGCTGCTTTCCTGGTTGTACTGAGCTTTCTCCTTGCTCTGCACAGTCTTTCACAGACCCTAGTCTCCTGAGCCCTGAGACTTGTCTTAGAGGCAGCAGCCACTTCCTCCTGCCTTCTTACCTTCCTCTGAAGCCTCTTGAACAGTGATATTGAAGTGGCCCTAGGCTAGAAACTTTCCTCTCTCCCTGGAACCATATGCTTGTTCTGTTAATTAATGATGAAATAATTACCATGTGACTGATCCCATTTTACAGTGATGGAAGGTGAGGATCAGAGAAGGTGAATGATTTGGCCACAGTCACAGAGCTGGTATACTTGGACTCCAATGACTCCCCAGTGACCACTTTTCATGTCTACTGTTCATTCTTTCAGGAACTCATCACTGCCTGGTACATCGGTTTCCTGACACTCATCCTTTCTTCATTTCTTGTCTACCTGGTTGAGAAAGATGTCCCAGAGGTGGATGCACAAGGAGAGGAGATGAAAGAGGAGTTTGAGACCTATGCAGATGCCCTGTGGTGGGGCCTGGTGAGTTACTACCTTGGAGGCCAACTCTGTGGGATTGACTGTCAGAGGCAGAGAGAGGGGGAGGGCATGACATGAGCATGCTCAGCCAGGCAGCTGCATTCTGCAGTCAGAGGTAAGAGCTAGACCTCTTTCCGCTCTGAACCTACTAACAGGAGACTCTCCCTCAGGGTGTGCACTTGGAATTGACTTTTCTCTAGTGTTTATAAAAAGTGGGGGCTTAGAACAGCCTGGTTGCATGGTTGTTTAGGGACCTAGCCTTATTAATCACAGACTATTATCAGCCAAGCCGTGCATGTGCAAACAAACCCAGTGACAGATACACACATGGGCATGCATAGACCTGTGTGCACGCAACCCTGCCCCCACAAGGACACACAGTACTAAAGCAGGCATTCGCTGAAGGCTTACTTTACTCCAGAGCATCTCTCTGGGTGCTTTACTTTCACTAACGTACTTTAAACGCAGACAACTTCTATCATTAGCTCCTTTTAAAAATGGGAAGACTGAGGTATGAAGAGATTAAGTAACTTTCTTTCAGTCAATAAGTGGATAATGTGGGATTTGAGGTCAGACAGGCTCTGGAAGCCACACTGCCAACTGCTCTGATAATCCTGCCTTTCACATGCCTAAGTACACATATACTGATAACATAAACATGTAAACACACACAGAAATATACTAAACACACCAGAACAGACACATGCACACACATTACACATGCACATATATATATATATATACACACACACACACACTCACACACAATACATACAGATATACTCATATATATCTATATATACACACACACAATACATGCAGATATACTCACAAGTACACATATATTCACACACATGGCTATACATAAGATTACAAATTTGCAGATATACACACACAGGAATGCTCGTGTACATACACATTTGCAATTATTGCAATGTTTGTTGACTGGTTGTCTAAGGTAGGAAATCCTTAACTTATAAACAAGTCTCAAGGCTTCCTCATTAGTTAGTAGGTACTTGGTGTCTTTTCTTCTAAGGGAACATTGTTATAAATGGGAGCATTGTCCAAGCTGGTAGAGAGGCTTAGAGGTAGAGCTCAGCTGACATGTCCCTGATACTCCTCTCCAGGGGGTACTCCATGTCTGAACTCTTCTCTCTTCAGATTACGCTGGCCACCATTGGCTATGGAGATAAGACACCCAAAACGTGGGAAGGCCGTCTGATTGCTGCCACCTTTTCCTTAATTGGCGTCTCCTTTTTTGCCCTTCCAGCGGTAAGTATCTTTGATATATGACGTTCCCAGTGTGACTTGCAGGACCCCTTACAGCCTGGCTGCAGCTCAGCTTGCCAGTCTCATCTTCTATCTTCTCATGCCCTATCAGCTCTCTAGCCCTTCTCTTAAGCATGATGATCCTGCCTTTCTGCCACGGCCCCTGCTGCTTTCCTTTGCCAAAGATTTCTTCACACATCAACTCCTCTTTCAATGCTGCCTTCTTTAGGCTGAGTTAGTTGCCCTGGGCATAACTCTGGGGATCATTCTGTAAGGGCGTTTCTGGCCCTGTGCCAGGACTACACATTTCCAGATCTGCCTCCCCAGGAGGACTGTGAACTCCTTGGGTGCTGGGATTATATTTTTTATTCATGCATTCTCAGTGCCTTGCACAGAGCAGTCCTTCACATATATGAGCTCCCTTCTATTGTCCTGTTACCTACTGGCTTATGTAAAAAAAAAATTTCCCTCAAGAAATAAGCCTTGACCTGTGATAGAATAACCTCCCCAAAGCCAAGTGTCCAGATATGTAATAATAACGAAAACAGATTGCGTCTGTTGAAGTCACTGTGTGCCTAAATCCTGCCAAATGCTTTACCCACATCATTTCATTTAATCTTCATGGCAACGTTATGGGTCAGGTGCTGTTTTTATCTCCATTTTTCAAATGTGAAACCCGAGAGTTAATTGAGTTAGTAAATTTTCCACAGTCACAAGGCTATGGGGCTGTAGAGCCAGGAATCCCAAGTCCACTGGTTCTAAAACCTGGCTCTTAATCATGATGCTTGAAAAAAAACGTCTTTAAGTAACAATCTCCCTGCCACCCACTTCATCATCCATTCTTTCACTGGTGATGTTATTTCTCTATTCACAGCCCTACCTTGTCTGTTTTTCTTTTCTAAGCTATTTGACATTGAGCAAATGACCTTCCTGAATCTCAGTTTTCTCATCAGTGAGTCAGGGACATAGGAATGTTACAAGATCTTCAAGTTCTCTTTCAACTTGAAAAGTGTGTGTTTCTATCCGCTTAATCCACGGGCGTGTCTGACCTGAACGTCAAAACAGATCCCAATTCTGGGGAGTTCTGGCTATAGTAAAAGTATCAAACAACAGTTCAAGAAGCTAAAATATTTTAAAAACTCAGTTAACATTACTGTGCATCTATTTTGTGCAATACCTTTTGTTATGCAGTTTATACACATTATCTCACTCTTTTCTTAACAAAATCATGCATTAGGCATTATTATCCCACCTGTCTGTAGAAGACACCAAGATGTAGCAGGGCTAAGGGGCCTGCCCAGGGTCTCACACCTGCCAAGTGGCAGAGTCAGAATTGAAATCCAGGTCTTCCTGACTTCAAGGCTTACTTAATCAAGTTCCCTATGCTCTTCAAGAGAAGAAAGGGCCCCTTCCCCCTTTCTTTGTACAATGTTGTCACCGCAGGGGCTTGGAGTGCAATTGAGCCCTACAGCCCCCATTACCCTGGCAATGGGGCCGGAATGCTAGAAGAGCGTAGCTGAGGACTGACCGCCTGCCTCTCCCTCCAGGGCATCCTGGGGTCCGGGCTGGCCCTCAAGGTGCAGGAGCAACACCGTCAGAAGCACTTTGAGAAAAGGAGAAAGCCAGCTGCTGAGCTCATTCAGGTCTGTCTGCCTGGAAATGAACTGGAATGGGATTAAAATCCAGGCGTGTGCACACACTTGTGTGTGTGTATGTGTGTGCGTGTGTGCACATGTGAAGGGGACATACTCATGAACTGGGACAGGACCCAGGATTCTGTGTGTTTCTGTGTGTTTTATGTGTACCTGTATTTGTGTGTATTAGTGCACATGCTTACTTGTGGAGGGCTCCATTTCTGTTTCACCTGTTCTTCTGTGTACTGAAGGTGACAATCCTGTCACTCTCTCATTCAGTTTCTAAGCGAAACAAGAAATAGACACAGAACTCAGAGATTAGTCCATCGGTTTTATTTATTTATTTTGAGGCTCTGTTGTCCAGGCTGGAGTGTAGTGGTGCGATCATAGCTCACTGTAACCTCCATCTCCCAGGCTCAAGCGATCCTCCCATCTCAGCCTCCTGAGTAGTTGAGACTACGCTCATGCACCGCCACACGCACCACAATGTGCACCACCGACTTGGTTAAATTTTTAATTTATTTTTTATAGAGATGAGGTCTCAGTATGTTGCCCAGGATGGTCTCAGACTCCTGCACTCAAGCCGTCCTCCTGCTTTGGTCTCCCAGAGTTCCGGGATTACAGGCATGAGTCTTGGCACCTGGCCTCAGCTTTTTTACTGGTGGTGTGTTGGAGATGAGAATTTGGCTTGGACCTGGGGCCATACTAAGCTTTCTTCTGCTGCTTCCCCTGAGATTTGACCTAGGGACCCATAGGGAAGAATCAGCCTGAAGTCCAAGTGCTCAGCCAATCAGCTAAAAGGAGAGTGGTCTGTCTCACCTCTGCCAAGCAGAGAGCCCATAAGTCAAGAGAGAAGGAGATGACTTACATGTACAAAACATTAAACCACTTTTCCCATTTGTCCTGCCCAGTAGACAACCATGGATCACAGACTGTTGGACATGCATCTGCCAGCCTTCCATCTCCATCACTAGCCCCACATGGGCTGGGGGTTTTGGAGAGCAGTTAGAGGTGATGAGAGAGGCAGATGTGTTCCCTCTTATACTTCAGAGAGACTTCCTGCTTTGTTTTAGTGGGCTGTGGGGAGGATGGGGGCACAGTGCATAGGAAAGCAGAGTGTCCTATCTACAGCCGCCTGCATGCAAGGGCACGGCCACTCACTCGTGAGCTTTGTCCAGTTGTAGCGAGTGTCCCTGTGGGTCTGTGTGCCTGACGGTGTGTGATGTCATCCTGCATATTGTGGTTTCTAGGCCAGTCCCACTTTCCAAGTGTCAGTCCCATTAACTCCCCACACCCCAAACATTAGAGCATCCTAGAGATTCTAGGATATTTGTGTCAAATCCTCCTCTCCTAAGCTCTCTCTTGCATCCAGAAATGGTAAAAAAAGACTGTCTGTTCTCATGTCTATTTGACTGAGAAGTCTCAGGGAACCTTCTGGAAAGAGTAGTACTTGTTTCTCTTTTATTCTATTTAATTTACCTTTTTTGAGATAGGGTCTCACTCGACAATCCAGGCTGGAGTGCAGTGGTGCAATCACGGCTCACTGCAGCCTCTATCTCCTGGGCTCAGTTAATCCTCCCGCCTCAGCCTTCTGGGTAGCTGGGACTACAGGCATGTGCCACCATGCCCAACATTTTTTTTTTTTTCTTTTTTTTTTTTTAATTTTCTGTAGAGATGAAGGTACATTATGTTGCCCAGGCTGGTCATCAACTCTTGACCAGAAGTGATCCTCCCACCTCAGTCTCCCAAAGCCCTGGGATTACAGGCGTGAGCTGTCACACTGGCCTTTAGTACTTGCTTCTTTCAGGGATTTTATGCCCAGCACCCTCTTCTCTCCCCACAGTCCAGTTCATCTGTCCACTCACCACAACACCAATTATAGCTCCTATATGGTCAAGGAAGCTTTTTCTTCCCGAAGTAACTTCAGAAAACCAAGAACCTCATTTTTTCTGAATGTTGGCTCAATGCACATTCAAATTCTTAGGAGTCAGGGCTTAAATGTTGTTTGGATGGTGCAGGATTCTGTGTGAAAGTTTCAGGTGGTGCCTGCTCATTGCTGCCCCTCTTTTCTGCTCCTCAGGCTGCCTGGAGGTACTATGCTACCAACCCCAACAGGATTGACCTGGTGGCGACATGGAGGTTTTATGAATCGGTCGTCTCTTTTCCTTTCTTCAGGCAAGTGGCAACTCATCCAAATGCTCAGAGCATGACCAGCCATCTCTCCTGTGGTCTGTATTTGTGTCTGTGGCCTCATGGTTCCCTGGAGAACACTCTTCAGGGCAGTGGTCTCCCATTTGGGCTGTACATTAGAATTATCTGGGAGCTTCAACAACTCTGGCTGAGCACTGTGGCTCATGCCTGTAATTTCAGCATTTTGGAAGGCCGAGGTGGGTGGATCACCTGAGGTCAGGTGTTCGATACCAGCCTGACCAACATGGTGAAACCCCATTTCTACTACAAATGCAAAAATTAGCTGGACATGGTGGTGCGTGCCTGTAATTCCAGCTATGCAGGAGGCTTAGGCAGGAGAATGGCTTGAACCCAGGAGGTAGAGGTTGCTGTGACCTGAGATCCTGCCACAGCACTCTAGCCTGGGCAACAGAGTGAGACCCTATCTCAAAAAAAAAAAAAAATCCAGTGCCCAGACCACACCTCAGGTTAGTTAAGTCAGAGTCCCCAGGGCTGGGGCCCCAGCATCAGTATATTTGATGATTCCAGCCAGGGCTTCCTAGTTAGCCAGCATGGAGTGGCTGCTAAAGAAGGTCCGATCAATGTGTGGGCAGGATCAGTGGGCTGAGGAAGTGGGCAGCCCACACAGTGAGCCACCCTGGAAATCCTGGGTGCTTCTCCAACCTGGGTACGGCCTTTACCCACAGACTACTCTGGATTCCAGGAAAGAAAATGTAGAAGAGGACAGCAGGAAGAGTCCTCCAGCCACCCAGAGATGCTATGTTGTGCTCTCAGAGGTGGGAGATTGAACTAAAGATCTCAGAGAAAAATAAGAACCTTTTTCCATGCTCATGGAAAGGGAGAGGGAAATTAATATGCACTGGATGTCTGGTATGCTCCAGGCATTAGAGTTCATATTTCATTTAATCCTCACAGATACCCTATGAGATAAGTCAGAAGATTTAAGGTGTAATAGACTCAATGGAGGCTTTGTGCAAAGGTAGATCTGGCCTCCATCTTCAGCAATTCTGATGGAAAAGTGATGGTAAATGCATCCTGAGCAGGAGCCCCTAGTGGGACTGAGGCAGTGACCCAGATTCCACACCTGGAGCTAGGCTGAATGGTCTGTACTCCCAAGCTCCTCTCAGAGAAGCCAGCAGAGTCAGGCTCTGACACTTTGGACATTATGACCAATGTCAGCCACATCTGGAGGCCTTCGAAGCCCCATGGTCTTTTCACTACTTGGGCTTCTAGAACAAACTGCTTTGTTTTGGTTTTTATACTGGGGGCCTGAACTCAGATTGTTAAGTTTATGGGTAGTGTGCTGGACTCCTAGAACCCTTGACTTGGAAAGAAAAGTAGATGGACCGTTAGCCTCATAGCTGGGGCTAGAACCTGCTTCAAAGCAAGTTTCTGTCATTGTATCTTCTGGTTCAGTGAACCCTCATACAACCCAATACTACTAGATAGGGGGTCTCCCCCTGTGCCCAACCACAGCTCCTCTGCAGACACACACAAACACAAACACACACACATGCACACACACGTGCGCGCACACACACACTCATTAGCCTCAATTTCTCTTTCTACTCCCGTCTCTAGATTATGAAAATAGAAGAGAATTGCAACTCATTTTTCTGCATAAAACCTTCCAGTAAGTGACCATGACAAAGAAAAGAAAGCCCAAAACCTGACCATGACTTCCAGGACCCTGAAAGATTGGGCCTCTGCTCTCCACCTCCACACATCTCCTATCTTGCTTTAACTCCTCAAAATGTTCCAGTGGCAAGTGCCCTTTTCCATTCAGGGCACTCAGTTCACTAATATTTTTGATCTCCTTGTATGTATCAATCACTGGGTCAACCATGGAGGGTCACGGTCACAGGTGACTTGCAAAGCGATCTAACTGACTCTGAAGGCAATGAGAAGCCAGATAAGCCAGACAATGACATAAGTAGATCCAGGCTTCAGGAAGATAATAGCAAAGAGAGTGAGGGTGGATCTATGGACTGAAGCCAAAGCAAGGAGATCAGCTAGCAAATATTGCAGGATTCAGAGTAAGAGGAAATGAGGGCCTAGACCAAGGCAAAAGCAGTTAGAAAGGAAAGTAGAAGGAGGACCTGAAAGAGATCAGGCAAAATGGACCCATGACTTGTGGGAGAGTTAGAGAAGTCAGAGGAAGCAAGTCTTCAATAAATGAATGGCAAAGTTTGGATGTACTTAATTTTAACTAGACTTACTTGCTCAGAACATGACTTACATGTTTCCATTTGATTCTAAAGTGCTATGCTTGTTATAATCATTGAGGATTTTGGATAGCATGAAGCAGATCTTATTAGAATGGGCAGATGACTTCTTAAGAAAACACAATGACCTTGAACTCAAACAAGAACACTTTGGATGCAGGACCAAGACAATTTCCATTTGGTATGCATCCCAAGGTGTTGGCAATGGGCCCATTCTTTTGGCTTGATGTATTATAAATAAGGCATTGTCCGAGCTGGCAGAGACTCGGAGGAATACATTGTGCTGCAGACAGTTGCCGTGATATGAGAATGGTTTTTAAACTAAGAGAGTACATTTCTTTCTTTCTTTTGTTCAAGGGCAAAAGTATAGTGTCCCTAGAGAAATTTATTTAGCAACCATTCTGAAGCAAGGCAGTCCCTTGGGAAAATAATGCCCCTGAATTCCAATCCACCCCGCATGTTAATGGCAAAGAAGTATTTGACAAGTCACTGGTGTTTTCTCACCTGCCTCCTAAAGGTTTTCTTGTCTTTCGTTTATGCTTGTTTTAATGACAACTTTCTTGAGATACATTTAACAACCCATAAGAGGATTTTACATACCATAAATGATACCCTTTTAAAGTGAACAGTTCAGTGGTTTTGAGTATATTCACAAAGTGGGGTATCAATTACCACTGTATAATTCCAGAACAATTGCACTGTCCCAGGAAGAAATTGTCCCCATGAGCAGATACTCCTGGTTCTGTCTTCTCCCCAGGCCCTGCAACCACTAATCTACTTTCTGTCTTTATTTCACCTATTCCAAACATTTCGTAGTATAAAGAAATCATATAATATCTTGTCTTTCTTTTATACATGGTTTCTTTCATTTTGCTTAATGTTTTCACATTTCATTCATGTTGTAGTCCGTATCAGACCTTATTCCTTTTTATAGCCAAGTAATATTTGATTATATATACCACCTTGTGTTTAATGATTCATCAGGTGTTGAAAATTTGGGTTGTTTCCACTTTTTGGCTTTTGTGAATAATGCTACTATGAACATTCACATACACGTTATGTGGACATATGTTTTCAACTTTCTTGGGTATATGCCTAGGAGTAGGATTGGTAAGTCTATGTTTAACTTTCTGAGGAACTGCCAGACTGTTTTTCACAGTGGCTGCACCATTTTAGATTCCTGCCAAAGGTTTCGAAGGATGAAGTTGTGTAGCCCATCTGCAATGTGACGCCATATCACAATTTCCAGCTTAGTGTAGTTCTTTGTTAATTTGCAAGTATCTATGTGTTTGGGGCTAGTAGTGATGGATGATTGTGGTCTATTCTTATTTTTATTTTATTACAAATTATAATTACAAACTCATTGTTTTGGAATTGCAAAGAACTTCAAAGAGTGCCAAGTCTGAATTCAGTTTTCTGTGAGAAGAACCCGAGAGCCTCCAGAAGTTCAGAAACCCCAGAGGAAGTTCAGGCCACATATTATGTTGGACATAACTGAGGAAAAACCCAGGTCTTCTGTCTGCTGGCCAGTGGAGGCTGAATGCACCTAATACAAGTTGATCATAAGAGTCTGAGGGGGTACAGGAGGATGCTGGGGTAGGAATGATGGCAGATTATACATTCTTATATACAAGGAGGGATGAGGGAAACCGTTAAAAATCGGACATTGATTTTATCAACAGAGCATGTGCAGTGCTTTATTCCTTGAAGGGAGAGTGGAATTATGTCTGACTTTTCATTTTCTGTGGCTCCACTGTTCAATATGGTAGCCACTGGCCATGTGTGGCTAGTGAGAATTTGACTGTTACCAGTGCAATTGAGGAACGGATTTTTAAATTTTAATATAAATAACCTTCTGGGACTAATGACTACTAGACTGGACAGTCCAGCTCTGGAATTGTTAGATATTAGAACTGAAATGGAGTTGAGAAGACTTTGCCCACAGAGTAGAAAATACTTGACCAAGAACAGTTAGTTCATTGTGTAACCAGGACTTGTTCTTTTTATGACCAGGGTCAAGATTATTTGAGTGCTTAGAAATGGGCAGAAAGGGGACTGTATTCACTAGTCATTTCCTATGGCCAAATAACATTGGATCTGCTTTCATACATAATCTTATTTAAGCTTTAGGATGTCCTGGAAAGTAAGTAGAAGGGGTAACTCCATTTTTCATTACCCCATTTTTATAGGTAAAGAATAAAAGAGTCAATGAAATTAATTAGCTTGCTTAATATCACTCAGCTGATAAATGATGGAACAAAGTTTGGAACCCAGGTCTTGCGCAAAAGCCTGTGTTTTTATTTTGCATTGTATCTCTGGGAAGAAAACATCATTTAGGGAGAAAACTGGCTAAAAGTAAGATGAAGAAAGGTATTTGGCTAATAAGACCCATTCTTGAAGATTATTGTTTGGATGGTGAAATTGAATAAAATGTGTGAAAGTAATTGTCTTAGTCCCTAGCCCATAGCAAGTGTTCGGTCTGTGCTGAATGAGTCCGGGCTACAAGGGAGTGTTGATGCCGAAGGGGGAAGGCACCTCCCGAATTACTGTCCTGGGAAACCACTGTTACAACCATGATCTAGAACACTCTGGAATATAGTTAAACCCTTTTATTCCTTTATTCCACTCATTTAGGAAATATTTATTGAGCATCCCTTATGTGCTAAGCCCTGTGTTTGGTATTGGGGATCTAACAGTGAAAGGACAGGTCAACTGCACCAGTCCTATCCTATCATAAGGGTAATGAAGATAAGATAGGGATGTGCTCATGGGATGCTGTGACATGGACTTTGCTGGGGCTTTGGCTGGAGCAATCTCAGTGGAGCATTGCACATAGAAGCCAGAGGACATGAACTAAAGGGCAATGAGGAAATAAGCAAATAGGGACAGTGAGTGTGACAGCTGGAGTGGATGTGAGGCCAAGGATTTTTTTCTTTGATGGAAAGGGTCTAATAGAGAAGGATAAATATGCATATGAGGGGCAGGGAAAGACTAGAAGAGAGAGAAGCAGAGATGGATGGTCTGTGGAGTATGGGCGTTCATTAAGAGCATGGACCCTTCATCCATTGGCACAAACAGAAGTCCAGGGGTGGGGTGGGTGGCAAGACCATGGGCAGACCTCAGTGAGACGGGAGTCCAGGTCATCAGCTGGGAGGAAGGTGGGTAAGTGAGAGAAGCCTGACGGTAGGGGAGGAAGCATGAAATACTCATCATGGAGAATGAAAGAGGAATGGGCAGTGCTAACCCGTTAACCTTTCTCCCTACCATGCCTTCTCTTCCAATATGCCCTTCAGCTGTCCCCTTGCCATTTTCTTCTCTTTACTACCTTTCTTACTTCTCCTGGCCTCAGGGACCCAGAACATTCTAGAAAGTCATAGCTTTCTGTGTCCACCTGCTTTGTGATCAACTAACTCACGACTTTATTGTGCTCGGGGGGAAATGGGCCCAGAGAATGTATGGCCAGCCCAAGGCCACACTGTGACTAGATGCTGAGCTAACTTTCAAAGCGGAAATTCTTAACTCTCCAACTGGGCCTTTGACTTCTCTGCGATGATTCTCTTGTTCTGTCTCCATCCCTCCCACCTGTGGATCCCCGTGTTAGGCCAGTTGTTCTTTCTAGGATGATGTGATCCAAGTGATAATGGCAGAGTACCATTTTATTTGTGAGGGGATTTGCTCAGTCTAGACCTTGGGCAATTGAATAGGAAACCCCAGGAGGGCCTCTGGGGAACATAAAGGATGAGTAGAACTGTTCCAGGCAGGGAAAAAAAGAAGGGATTTCCAGGCTGGGCACCGTGGCTCAAGCCTGTAATCCCAGCACTTTGGGAGGCCGAGGCGGGTGGATCACGAGGTCAAGAGATCGAGACCATCCTGGCCAACATGGTGAAACCTCGTCTCTACTAGAAATACAAAAATTAACTGGGCGTGGTGGCATGCGCCTGTAGTCCCAGCTACTCAGGAGGCTAAGGCAGGAGAATTGCTTGAACCCCGGAGGCAGAGGATGCAGTGAGCCAAGATTGTGCTACTGCAATCCAGCTTGGCGCCTGGCAACAGAGTGAGACTCTGTCTCAAAAAAAATAAAGAATGGAGTTTCAGGCAGACGGAGAGCCTGAGAAAGATTTGGAGTCATGAATATGTGCAAAGCATGGCTGGTGCACCTCCCAGTTAGGAGTGAGGGCTCCAGAGGTGGATCACCTGGGTTTGGGTCCTGACTTTGCTGCCTCCTATGAGCCCTATCACAGTTCATTTAACAATGAAGTGTGAAATTCATTTAATCCCTCTGTGCCTCAATTTTCTCCTCAGGAAAATGGGAAGATGATAGTACTCATAGGGTTGCTATGAGGATTAATTGAGTTAAGACAGTGTTGGCTATGATGACAATGGTGTTGACAAGCTTATGGGTGTGTGTGACTGCTACATTATGACATTTCTGGTTTCCGGATATGTCCCCATCACCAAACAAATTTCCCGAGCTCAATGTGAGAGCTGGGGCAGAGTAATTGCTCAGCAACCATTTTCTGGATGAATAAATGAATGAATGAGTGGCTGAAAAGAACCCTGAGAGCCTTAGAGCCAATGGGAGCTGCATGGGGGGGAATCTGGCTGGGGAAACCCACCTCCTTTGTCGGTTCCCTCCACACCGACCATCCTGTCCTAGATCTCTACTCTGCTCCATCATCTTCAGATGGAAGCTTTGCAACAATCTTTGGGGAAGAATACAGCTGTTTCACATAATTGATGCTTTTATTTTTCCCTCTTGTTCTAGGAAAGAACAGCTGGAGGCAGCATCCAGGTAAGTTTCTGATTATAAATTCCCTTCTTCCCATCTCTGTGTCAGGACGGAGCATCCTGCTTCGTATGGTGTAGGGCCCCATTTGTGGTCATGCTGGTCCCAAGATAGAGTCTTTGGGGCTCACATCATTGCTGATCACCATAGTCCTCTGCCTGGTTTCCTTCTGGTTGATCCTAGGGCAGCTTAATAGGAATCATGGCATGAGCCAGTTATTGAGGGTCTCTTCTGGGCTGGGTTCTATGTCAGGACTTCTGCATATGTTATTTCACTTGGTCTTCACAACCACAAGGTAAGATAGGCCCTCATATCATCCTTTATGGATGAGGAGATTGTGGTTCAGAGAAGTTGGGTTGAGATTGAGCGGAAAGAACAAAATTCAGTCAGGTCCGAATATTAAGACCATGTTATTTTCATGATATATCACTTTGTCTGCTTCTTGGGCTCACAGATGGTAAGTGAATCAAGACTGTAATTTATGATCCTTATGACTGTAATTTCATGATCCTCATGTGGTTTCCCAGCAAACCACATCTGTCTATATATCTGTATGACCTGTACAAACCATTTTTAAACTATTGTTATTAAGAAACCACTTGTGAGGCCTCACAATCAATATCCTGGACACTAAGTCCAAATGCTCTCCTTCTAGTGCTGACAGAATTTGGGCAGAGGAGGTGAGAGGACCCTGAACTACCTTATAGGGGAACCACTTGAGAACAATGGCCATTGCGAGGCCAAGTCAAATACCCCAAAGTGTTTCCATGAAGCCCCATTCACACAAAATCCTGTTTGGAAGAGACAATTACTGACAGCATTGGTTCCGTTTCCTTTGGGTGTGTTTTCAAATGGACCATGTGGTTTTTGCCTGGACCCACTGTAGACTGTAAGGGCCATTGGGGAGATTGGAAAGGAGGGTTAGGTGAATGACAGTGATGATGTCAGGACATTCACTGGAGAATCTGCAGAAGCTCGTGGCTCCCAGAGGCAGAGTGAAAGGACACCACAGAGATCTCTGCAGATATTTCTGTAGAAACTGATGTCCCTGGAGAGGACAGGCTCATCCTGCATCACACAGCCCGTAAGCACTAGGAGTAGACGATCCAGGTCTGAAGACTCCCAATGGGGTATTCCTGAGACCTGGATCATCTACTCCTAGTGCGTATGGGCTGTGTGATGCAGGATGAGCCTGCCCTCATTATCTGTAAGTTTATCTGCTCCTAGTGCCCTTTCCTTTCCTTCTTTCATGACCAACAGGGCTTTAAATCATGCAGATTTTGACACTGCAAGTGAATTATTAAATCTTCCTTTAGAGGCTTTTTCTATTCAGACATGAATAAAATTCACTGAAATGTGCATGCAAATATGACTGTGCCCTGGATTCAGCACTTCCAGTTCAATTGGGGCCCAAATAGATGCATTTTGAGGCTTCCTGGGGACGCCTCCCTAGAAAAGTGACTTCCGATATCTGGTCATCAGCTTGCTCGTGTCCCTTTCAAGAATCCTCCACTCTGCCAAAAGCACAGAGGGAAAATCTATTTCGTGATTTCTCAGGGTCAGAGTTGTTGGGTGTTTGCCGGCTCACCCCCCTCAGAGAAGACAAGGTCATTATGTAAGTTGCTCAGTCTCCTTCATCCAGGGTTGGGACAAAGTCAGGTTTTGCTGATGTGTTAGCAGGTGAGATGCCAGGTGCGATTATAGCTGCACAGCCTGGAGGTGGAAATGAAATCTGGAGATGGGATGCAAGAATTGTCAACAGAGGAATAAATTCCTTTACCCAGGGGGCAGGGAAGCAGGTGACTATGGAATGTCAGGAACGTTCATGTGCATTAGAGTCACACTTGCTGGTATGCATTTTCCACCTTACAATAGCTTCTTTAATAGGCTGACAGCTACCTGGTGTTCCATTCTTCCTAGGAAGACTTAGTTTCTTATTCATATTTATTTTTTACTTCTTTTGTTTTTGTTTGTTTGTTTTTCAGACGGAGTCTCGCTCTGTCACCCAGGCTGGAGTGCAGTGGCGCCATCTCAGCTCACTGAAACCTCTGCCTCCTGGGTTCAAGTGATTCTCCTGCCTCAGCCTCCCGAGTAGCAGGGGTTACAAGCTTATACCACAACACCGGCTAATTTTTGTACATATTTTTTTAAAGTAGAGACAGGGTTTTGCCATGTTAGCCAGGCTCTCGAATTCCTGACCTCAGGTGATCTGCCCGTCTCGGCTTCCCATAGTGCTGAGATTATGGGCATGAGCCACTGTGCCCCGTCCCTTTATTCATATTTCTAAACAGAGTCAGATTTGGAATTCATCTTATTGCCTCCTTCTAGCTTAGGTAGCTCATATACTTGTTTATTTGTCAGCCTGAGGAAAGAATTCTATTCTCTGTAATTTAACATGCTGATGCTATACTGAGGATAAGAAAAATCACTTTCCATTTAGGTTATTGGAAAGAGCTTAAGTCCATATTTAGTTATAAAGCTATAGCTTTATAAGGGCTATCTTGAATGTTTTGACTTATGTGGACTTGTTTGTGGGACATAAGCCCAACTGAACTCTTTTTATTTTTCTGTAAGATTTTTTATTTGCCTGTTTTCAAATATTCTCTCCCTTACTTTAGACTACTAATTTTTAAAAGTTACAGGAGCCAACTAAAATTGAAGGAAAGAGTTACCATCCCAGGACTTCTCAAAAGGAAGAAAGAGCTAAAACAGCAGGGTACAGCATAAGTTAAACTTCTGAGAGATCAATCTGAAGAATTTTTAAATTAAAATTAAAACAGGTTATATAATTTAAAAATTAAGTGATAGGTACAGCAAACCACCATGGCACATGTATACCTATGCAACAAACCTGAATGTTCAGCACATGTATCTCAGAACTCAAAGTAAAATAAAAAAAATTAAAAATATCTTGCATTAAAAGTAAATCAATGTTTTTAATAAAATCTTGTTCTAACCAATTTCTAGTATTGTATTAGTGTATTTTAATATCAAAGTCAAATTTCTAGAAAGACTATTAAAATTTCCTTTTAACTATGGACAACTTAATTGTAACTTAAAAAAATTTTTTGTGCTAATCTTATTATGAGACCAGACCATTACACAGACCTTTTGTGACTAGCTAAATTCTTACAATGACTGGGAGGTTGGCTTTGATAATTTTATACCAAGCATTTTGCATATGTCATCTTATTTGAGTCTCATGGAAGCGAAGGCAGTTGACCCCCTCCCATCCCTTCTCACCTAGCTTAGATGCCCAACTCATGATGCCCTGAGGTAGGACTCAGTGCTCCCCTAATAAAGCATGTATACTTTATAACACTAAGCACCTAGTAAGCCCACAGTAGAAGTTGGCTCTCTTCTTTCTGATTAACCTTAGAATCAGAGATCCTGAGAAGGAAGCATAGAATTATCCAAGCCAACCTCCTACTCATTGTAAGAATTCAACTGAGCTTTTATTTTTCAAATAGATCCTTATAAATCAAAACAGTCAAGACGGCCCTCATAAAGTGATAGCTTTATAACCAACTACGGACTTGAGTTCTTTTCAGTAAACTGATTTAAAAGTTATTATATATCTATACAAAAATAATAAAGTTATTATATATATATATATATATATATATATATATGCACCTGTTAAATTGTCTCTTCCCCTCTAGACCACGAGCTCCCCAAGGCTAATACTATGCCTGAAGTGTAAGATGTACCCCACAAGTATTTGCTGAATGACTATAAATAATAACCTAATTAAAGGATGAGATGTACCTCTATTTAACTTATGAGGAAATTGATCTCAAGCATTCACGTAACTTACACCTAAGTCAAACACAGAACATGGGCCTTGCAAATGCGTGAGGTGTCCGTAAGCCTTCCGTTGCATCAGCCTGACTCTGCCTGCAGCACAGGTGGCTGTCATGCCCTCCTTGTTATCCATGCGTGCAGAATGAGCTCAGCTAATACAATGGATGCATGATCTCAGCCTTTGTCTTCCCTCAGCCAGGAGGTCTTATCTCCCATCTTATATATTCACTTCCTTTGGAAGCCTGCCTAATGTCACCTTCCAAGAGAGATTTTCCCTGGCCTCTGCCCATGCCCTTGTCTCTATCCCCGTGATCCTATGATGATTACCTATTACATATATTAAGTCAGTTGCCTCCAAGGGGCTAATCTCTGTCTGTTTTATTTACTGCATTATCTCTTACACCTGAAACCGTGCATGGAACAGAGCCTGACACATGGTTGGTTTCTGGTAGATATTAATTTAGTGAGGCAGTGGATGGATGAATGGATGGATGGATGGACTCACTATTCTACAAGTGTCGTAGTGTTCCACCCAAATTAAACTGAGGGAGGTGTACTGGTTCACATAGCCAGCTATCAGAGAGGGTGGAAACCCTAAAGAAACAGGAATAGGACCCCAGGATTTTCTCTCTTTGTCTCTTCTCTCTGCTTCTCTTTTTGTGACAGTTTTACTCTCTCAGCTGACTTTCTCCATATCAGTGAGCTGTGGATGCGAACAGCTCCAAAATCACATGTATTTTCCCTGTCTTCTGTCCATCTATCCTTCACCCAACACCAGTTTTTAAAATCCCAGAGAAGCATTCAGATTGACCCAGTTTGGGTCACATGTTCACATCCTGGACAATCTCTACCCCTTAAAGTGTAAAATCTGCTACTGTCTAAGCTCTGGACCAGATTTTCCTGTTAGAGTGGGTGGGTGCTGGTGTATGATACTATGCTTAGCAGCCCCCATTAAAGCCACATGGTTGAAGTGAGAGATGCAGTTGCTGAAAAGAATAGGGCCCTTTTCTTCCCCCCAAAGAATGAGGGATGAAACATCAAACAGACAAAAAATGATAATTGTTTATTACAGGCATAAATTCTACCTGTAAGTTTTCAAATTCCTAATAATAATATTGCATTAAATAACATGAACAGCTAACCATATTAAGCCTGATATTTTGTGTTAGGATAATCATTTTGAACATCAACAATAGCTATTCAGTAGACATTCAACAGTGCTGATAATTATGGACATCTTTTTGATAGAAACTGGCATTTTAAAAATTCTAAAAATAGATAACTGTGTTGACAACGATTGCTCTATTTTCTACCAATTCAATCTGAACAGCAGCTTTTGAGAGTTCATATTTTGAAAGGGAGAAAAATCTGTCCCAGGTACCATATTTATTGCCTATGTGGTGATTATGTCTTTCCCATTATAGAGTGGTCAAATTTAGTAGTCATGCTTTGGATCAAAGAATTCAACAATAGCTTACAAAGAATGCTGACTGCTTCCCTAGTATAGTTCTAAGCACAGCTCATCTTCACAGCCACTCTAAGTGACAGATACTATTTTTAATCCCCATTTTATAGATAAGAAACTGAGGTCAGATAGATAAGTGACTTGCAGAAGGTCACACAGCTCGAAGGTATCAAGAGCAAGACTTGGATCCAGCTGGTCTAGCTCTGTAGTTCGTGGTCCCTATCACTATGCTCCTTCTTCCAGCAGTCAGGAACAGTTACCTAGTCAGTCACTGCAGGTGTCCGTTTTGCTTGTTTCGTTTTCTTCTACCCTTTCTTGGCTCACATAGCCGAAGTCCCTGTCACAGGAGGAGGCTATAGAGGCAAGAAAAGGCAGAGACAGGATTATCTGTGGTGTGAAAGAACATTGGGTCAAACATTACAATTCACACTTTGGCTTCTGTCTGTGACATCAGCCACATGAAATTTATCTCACTGTCATGAATAATGTTGGCAATCAGACAGCTTCCGTGCTGCAGAATCAATGACTACTAAAGGTAAACATGAATTTAGAGCTCAATCAATCCAATCCCCTAATTTTACTGATGAGGAAATTGTTAACCAGAGCAAAACAAAGGCTCGAACACAACCCGTAGCTATTAGTATTTTCTCCTGCCATCCAGACCCTGCAACATTAGCCCAGGCTGCAGAGTAGCTGAGATGCAGAGGTGAGATTTGGATCAATTTTATGTAACCTCAGAGGGATCCCAGATATGTCCTGAAGGCTTAGTCTCAATTTTCCTCTTGGGATAATGGGGTGTTGGGGGTTATGTATAATATCCCCTCCCTTCTGAATTATGAACCAATTGAGAAATATACCTAGAAATCCAAAAAGGATTAAAATACAGGTATCAGACACCACATGTACTCACTCATAAGTGGGAGTTGAACAATGAGAACACATGGACACAGTGAGGAGAACATCACACAACAGGGCTTATCGGTGGATGCGGGGGCAAGAGGAGAGAGAGCATTAGGACAAACACCTAATGCATGCAGGGTATAAAACCTAGATGATGGGTTGATAAGTTCAGCAGTCCACCATGGCACATGTATACGTATGTAACAAACATGCATGTTCTGCACATGTATCCAGGAACTTAAAGTAAAATTAAAAATAAAAATAAAATAAAACACAGGTTATATTTTCTGGATAAAGCAATATTGGATCTGGGGGCAACACTTCCCACCAAGTGTGTCCTTGGAAACAGCACAGGGACCAAGCAGACACTCCCCCAGCCAACTGCAGGGCTCTGAAAGCTAGAAAGAGAGAAAGACCTTATCTGGACACTGACATTTAATACAGAACTCTCCCAAACAAGAAACATGGGAAAACGGCTGCTGCACACACCATAACCCAGCTGGGTAATTCACTTCCTTCCATGGAGAGAAGCTAGCAGAGCTACCGGCTTCTTCTCAATTCTTCTGAGAGTGTGGACATTCCATTTTTGTTACTTCAAAAATAGGGAAAAGATGGTCCTCCATATGGTTCATGTGGCCTTCTCTCTCCCTAAGGGCAGGGCATCCCTTACGACACAAGAATGTGTCTTAGCTCCCTGACTTGGCTTCATCAGTCTGAAAACGGGACATTTGCTAAGTACATTCATCAAGTCCTCATTTGCTATTGGCTTTCTACAGCAGCCGTAACAAATTGCCACAAAATGGGTAAACTTAGAGCAACAGAAATGTATCCTCTCACAGCTCTGGAAGCTAGAAGTCTAGAATCAAATTGTTGCCTGCCCATGTTCCCTCCAAAGGCTCTAGACAAGAGTCCTTCCTTGCCTCTTCCTCGCTTCACGTAGTACATGTGATCCTTGGGCTTTAACCCATTCCTCCAGTCTCTGCCTCCCGCTTCACATGGCTTTTTTTCTTCTGGGTTTGTCTGTGTCCCAAATCTCCCTCTCCTTTCTCTTACAAAGACAACAGTCATTGGATTAAGAGCCCACCTTAATTCAGTATGCCCTCATCTTTATTTGATTACATCAGCAAAGACCCTATTTCCAAATAAGATCACATTCCCAAGTATTGGGTTAGGGATAGAACATGTTTTTGCAAGGCAACACAATTTAACCTGCTACGTTTGCCATAGGTTACACATGGTGGGAAGCTGCCTCAGCAGATCCAGGATACATGACCTTGAGATAGATAGATATGAATTATTTAGATTTTATTGTCCCCCTACACCGATGGGGACACTAGGGATTAGCAAGAGGAATCAACTCACACAGGGGCTGGGATTTGAACCTGTGTCTGCCTGGATTCCTCCAGATCTATGGTCATTTCTTCTCTTTAACTAGGGACTAAAAATAACCAGGGTGTATAATTAGGAGGTAGTCATAGCCATAGAGACTGAGGACAGAGCCCAGAGTTAGATTACTAGACTTCAAAACCTGGCTTCTTTTGTAATTAGCTGTGTGCTCTTGGCAACTTATGCAACCTCTCTGTGTCTCCATGTTCTTATCTGTGAAGTAGAGATCGTAATAGTGCTGACCTCATGGACTGGTTGGAGTCATACATATGATACCCAGAAGAGAGCTCAGCACGTAGCAAATGCTCACTAGAGATCAGTGCTGATCAACTGGTACATTATTCAGACATGATATTTAGGTAAATGGAGAAAACATTTATTAGGAGACCAGCAGAGAATAATATGTCGCTCTCCAC
The DNA here is from genome assembly GCF_001604975.1 of Cebus imitator. Classification (NCBI taxonomy): domain Eukaryota; kingdom Metazoa; phylum Chordata; class Mammalia; order Primates; family Cebidae; genus Cebus; species Cebus imitator. The sequence goes on from NW_016107328.1 coordinate 4,334,911, forward strand.
ATTCAGATCAGTGTCTCTGGAATACCAACTGCAAATGTTCTGGAATCATGCTCATAGATCCTCTGACTCACTGAATTAGAGGGAACCAAATAGGCCTTTGAGTTCAGCAGAACTAACTTTGCAAAGCTGTTTAACCAAGAGACAATCCAATTAACACATCAGTTATTTCAAAATCATGATATTGTTTCTTCCAGCCCAGCAGTCAGTCCAATCACATTCGTGTCTCCTCCCTGCTTTATCTGTCCTTCCCCTTCCCCAGAATAGCCAGCCCCTTGAGAACCACCTACCACCTGGGCCTAAGGTCTCTTATCTCTAGAAGGTAGAGATTGCTCTGGGTGATTTCCAAGCCACTTTAGGTCCTCTGTGATATGAGTTTCTGGCCACAGTAGTAGAATTGGAACCATGTTGTTTTGCCACATTAGACACTGTGAGTTACAGATTACTTTTAAAAATGTTGGCTGTGTGATTCTGGGCATATTACAAACCTCACTGTGCTTCAGTTTCCTCATCTATATGATGGTTATAATAAGGGTACGTATCACCTCGGGCTGCGGTAAGGATTGTGTGCTTAGAATAGAGCCTGGCCCATGGTAAGTATTATTTAAGGGTTTGCTCTTATCATCATTGCTGTCCTGATTTGCACTCATATTTCCAGGGTTATTTCCATATGGTATAGAGCTACTTTAGGAGTCAGATCAACCTAGATTTGAAACCTGGCTTTGTCTTCCTTCCCTCTATCCTCTGCCTTCCCTAACCTAAACACTGAGCATTAAGAGCTCTGCTTTTTGTCAGCCCTGAAGTCTCAGGAAATGATAACTCATATTCTAATGGAAAAGGCCCTCACAGTCTGATGGGAGGAACGGATGTGTCAGTCTAAAATAACAGTGTAATGTGGGGGTGCTGGTAGGGAGATATTAGAGACACAGGGGCAGAGGAAACAGGTACAAGGGAAGGAAAGTCTAAGCTCTACCTGAAACGAGAACAGGAGAGAATCCACTGAGGACCTTTCTTTTGGCCTCTCAAGGGCTACATAGATTTACACTGAGCTGAAGAATGAATTAGGGTCCTAATTTTGTTCCTTCCATCTTTTATCCTTTCTTCCTTCCAGCCTTGGGTGCCTAGGCCTGTGATCTTTTCTCTAGCCACCTGATTCTGTTGTAGGAATAAAACCCTTGTTCTTGTCACATGACCAGGAAAGATTAGGCACATGGACACTTTGAAGGGTGAGGGGATCACGGAATTTACTGGGCAAAAGGACAAAGGAAAAAGCCACACAGCAAAGGGAGAATGGTTCCGGTTAATAGGGCCCCATCTCACAGATAGAATCTCAAGTCACTACCCAGGAACAGGAAAGGCCAGGCTCCTCCCAGCAGCAAGTGGCAGGAACTTCCTGTGGCCCTACCCATCCTCCCAGTGGGCAGGCCAGTTGGAGATTCTCTGGGATCTTCCCCCTTGTCTGCCTCCTGCATCTATCAATTCTATATAAGAAATCTCTAGAAATATCAATTGATAAGATCAGTTAAGAAGCACACCCATGTCCCAAGGAAAATGCACAAAAACCCTAAATGAACAGTGAATCTTTGTTTCTAGCTACAAAATAATAAATTCCTCAGTAGAGAAATAAAGTTTATGGTCAAAGTTCTCCAGTAAAACAGAAGCAATGGAATTTATCAAGACGTTTTACAGGAGATTTGTTATGGGAATTGGCTCACATGATTATGGAGGCTGAGAAATCTCACAGTCTGGAGTCCACAAGCTGGAGAACCAGGAAAACCAGCCATGTAATTCAGCTCAAGTCCAAATGCCTGAGAACCATGAGCTCCAACGGTGTAAGTCCTGGAGTTTAAAGGCCTGAGAACCAGGAGGTCCATTCTCCAAGGGCAAGAGACTGTGAATGTCCCAGCTCAAGCAAAAAGAGTGAACTCACCCTTCTTCCATTCTTTTCATCTATTTGGGCCCTCAAAGGATTAGATGATGCCTGTCCACTTTGGTGAAGGCCGATCTTTTCTCAGTCTATTGATTCAACTGCTAATCTCCTCCACCCTCACAGACATCCAGAAGTAATGTTTTATCAACTATCTGAGGATCCCTTGGCCCAGTCAAGTTGACAAAATTAACCATTACACAATGGAAAGGGAGTTATTCGGTTTTCCCAGCTCTACCATGAACAGAGTGAAAGGTGTAAAGAAATTACCATCATCTTCTTCAATGTTGATGCCATTTAAGGAAGGCCTGTCACGTTCCAGGCCCCTTTTGGCCACTTTACATTCCTCATCATCTCCAGCTAGCATTTCCCATATTATTTTAAAGAATTAAATATTTTAAGAAATAAGCACAGACAGCAACTTTCATTTATAATCTTTTCTTAGAGAGAGAAGTAGGACACCAAAGCCTCAAAAGTTTGGCATGTAGAAGGTGACAGGTGTCTATTACCTGTCTGCTTTCTCTGTCTCTCTCAGGAGGGACCATGGTGCTAGGAAGCCTTCTAAAAGTCTTCTGAAAGGGGATTGCAGATCTTGTATTAGTCCCCACACTGTCCATATAAAGAGATGAAAGGACGAAAGAATGAAGGAGAGATGGCCTTAACTCCTATAAGTGGGATTGGCCATTCTGTGCTGGGCATTCAGTCTATACCATCGTACTGAGCATTCATATTGAAAGGGCACAAGACAGATTAACCCTTTCTTCAAAATACTCTTTTTTGGCTCTAGTGACACTACTTCCATTCATCCATCAAACATATATCCATCATCCATCCATCATCCATGCACTCATCTTCATCCATCCATTCATCTGTCCATCATCTGTTCACTTATCCATCTATCCATCCATCCATCCACTATTCAGTGAATATTTATTAAGACACTCCTGTGTACCAGAAACCATATAGAGTCTGGGAATATAGCAATGAATAAGAAAGGCAGAGGCCCCAACTGCTTACTTGACAGGATGCCTCTCAGTCTCCCTAAAAGTAACATGTCCCAAACTCCACTTTTGATTTTTCTCCCCACACTTGCTTGTTCCAAGCCCTGCCCAACTCGAAAAAAAAAATAGCTTACAATGATGGTTATAATAAGGGTACCTATGTGGTTGAACAACTTATTTGTGCAACCAGAAACCAGGAGTGGTTGTTTATCAGTCTTTTTTCCTCAAAGCCCATATAGAACTCATCAGGAAAGAACATTGGTGTTCTAGTCCAAAATCGATGTCAAAGCTCACCTTACTCTACCCACTGCAGCTGCCCCACTCCACAGCAGCAGCATCTTTTGCCTGGATATCTTCAGTGACTTCCTTTTCAGTCTCTCTTTTTTGTTTTTGCTTCCCATCAACCCATTCTCCACCAAAAGCCCATTGTGTTCTTTTAAATTTTTTTTAAATTGTATTTATATACATATAACATAAAATGTTCTATCTTAACCATATTTAAAAGTACAGATCTCAGCCAGGCACAGTGGCTCACACCTGTAATCCCAGCACTTTGGGAGGCTGAGGCGGGTGGATCACCAGAGGTCAGGAGTTCCAGACTAACCTGGAAAACATGGCAAAACCTGTCTCTACTAAAAATACAAAAATTAGCTGGGCGTGGTGGCGGGTGCCTGTAACCCCAGCTCCTCAGGAGGCTGAGGCAGGAGAATCGCTTGAAACAGGGAGGCAGAGGTTGCAGTGAGTCAGGATGGCACCACTGCATTCCAGCCTGGGCAACAGAGCATAACCCTGTCAAAAAAAAAAAAAAATGTACAGGTCTGTAGTATTTGATACATTCACATTGCTGTGCAACCAGTCTCCAGAACATTTTACTTTGTAAAACGAAAACTTCATTCCTGTTAAACAATGTTGCCCCTGTTCCCTGCCCCCAGGCCCTGGAAACTACCATTCTACTTTCTGTTTGTATGAGTTTGACCACACTATTTGTCTTTTCAGAAAGGGCTTATTTTACTTAGCATAATGGTCTCAAGGTTCATTCACATTGCAACATGTATCAGGATTTCTTTCCATTTTAATACTAAATGGTATCCCGTTGCATGTCCATTCATTTTTTTACCTACTTATCCACTGATGGACAACATTTGGGTTGCTTCCACCTTTTAGCTGTTGTAAATAATGCTGCAGTGAACAGGTATGTGTTTTTTAAAATGCAAACTTCTTATACTTTCTCCTCAAAAATTTGTGTGGGGCCCCAGGTATACTTAGAATAAAATAGAAACTCCTACTTTCTATTTCTGTTTAAATTCTATTTCCATTTCTAAAATCTCTGACTTACCTGGCCTCTGATCTCATCAGGTGCCACCCCACCTCTCACTTAGAATGTTTGGGCCACATGCCCTCCCTTTGATGCCACAGTCCAGTCCTCATGCACCTTGCACCTGCATGCAGTTATTCTGCCTGGAAAGCCCTCACTCCCTTTGCTTGAAATCCAGCTTCTCCTGGAAACCATCATTCTCAGCAAACTAACACAAGAACAGAAAACCGAACACTGCCTGTCATGTTCTCACTCATAAGTGGGAGTTGAACGATGAGAACTCATGGACACAGGGAGGGGAACATCACACACCGGGGTCTTTCAGGGGGTGGGGGGCTAGGGGAGGGATAGCATTAGGAGAGAAATACCTAATGTAGATGATGGGTTGATGCATGCAGCAAACCGTCATAGCACATGTATATCTATGTAACAAACCTGTGCATTATGTACATATATCCCAAAGCTTAAAGTATAATTAAGAAAGGAAAAAGGAAAGAGAGAGAGAGAAAGAGAGAGAGAGAGAGAAAGGGGAGGAGAGATGGAGGGGAGGGAGGGGGAGAGAGAGAGAGAGAAAGAAAAGAAAGAAAGAATAAAATGAAAGAAAGAAAGAAGAAAGAAAAAGAAATGAAAGAGAAAGAAAAGAAAAGAAACAAACCTTCAGATCTCAGCTTCTGTTTGTGGACCACCATCATCTTAATTCTGGATTACCGGAATTGGTTTTCCAATTCATCTTCCCATCCACTCAAGATACATTCCCGAGCCACCCTCCCTGTCACCCTCTCTTTGTTCTTCATTACTACATTCTCTCGGTTTCCTTGTCAGATTTCTAGCAATGAATGTGTCTGTTTCCTTATTGTATGTCTTCTTAACTTGGTCATAAGCTCACTAGTGACTGAAAACCGCATCTGTTTTAATCACCAATGTACGTTCAGCAAGTTACCAGGAGCCTGGGATTTACAAGGTGTGGAACACATTTTTGTTTAATGAATAAATAATAATAGCTTCGTTTTACAGACAAAATTGTAACTGAGTTGATGACTTTCCAAACTAAAATACAAACTACCAAGCAGAGATTTGAATTTAGTTCTCTTACTCCAAAGTCCAAGCTCTCCACTATACAGCACTCCCTTTCTTAGCTGAGGTTAGATGCATTTGATTAATCAGAAGATTGAATATTGTATTACTTCCTTCATTCATTCAACATTGTAATAATGCTCTCAGTGCTTGCAATGTGCGGGACACTGCACTAGATCCTGGATATACAAATTGAACATGGTAGTTTCTGGCCCAAAAGCTTACCGTTTAGTTTTTCAACCTTAGCCCTATTGATATATGCGACAGATAATTCTTTGTTGTTGTGGGATGTTTAGCAGCATCTCTGGCTTCTCCCCACTAGATGGCAACAGTGCTCCCCATTATTATATCAGCAGTAGTGACAACCAAATCTCTCCAGGCATTGCCAAATGTTCCTTGGCAGGGGTATCAAAATCACCCCTAATTGAGAACCACTGATTTAGTAGGGGAGTTGCTATTAAGTCAACTGTTTCTCTGCAATGGACGAGCACCATGGATGAGGAAAGCCTGAAGTGGACTAGGGGCACAGGGAATGGATGTCTAATGGGTCTCAGTCACCACTATACTGAACATCCAGTTGTGCTGACAAGTGAGCCTTGGGGCAGATGCTTGTGCCACGTTTTAGGCAAAAGTAAGGGTCATTTAGATGAGGAAAGGGATGAGGTTTTCCCAGGTAAAGTTCACAGCACATGCTAAACACTGAAGGTGAAGAAACTACACGGAGTTGAACATGGCTGAAGTTCTCCATGCTGATACCTGAAGGAGGAGCCCAGGACAAGAGCCGCATCATCCAGGATAGAACAACCTTGATTTTACTTTTCCATGCCCAGTCCATCTATTTGCAGTTTTTACAGTTCATGTTTGGAAATTGTTTGCCTGCACTTAACAAATCAAGAGCCCTAGCTTTCGAAACAAATCTGATGTCAGCTCCAGGAAAGGCTTTTCTTGCAAGATCTGCAGTGCCCTCCTAGAACAACACCTTAATTATGCACTGGAGATCCATACAGAGTAGAGCAGAGATGGGTTTTGAGTTTCATCAGTGAACTTTGCCTTGCATTTGATTATCCGTTGGGGTCTTGGATTTCAGGCAACACAATTAAGAAGTAAGCTGATCATCTACTTTGCTGGAGGAAGAATTCCATAAGCCTCTCAGGTGGAATGACCGTGAGTGATTCTGAGCTGAGACTTCTGACTTCGTTCCATGCATCTGGATTCCTAACACCGTCTAAACTGTCATCTGTGACCAACGGGGTTTTAAGTGAATGTAGCCAAAGCAATCCAGACTATTTTAGGTTGCAGTGAAGCATTTAAATCCCTAAATGCTGAATCCTAAATCCCAGCACAGAAAGAACCAAAGAGAGCCCTCTCATGATCTTCCTTACATTCAACAATCAGACTGAAATTTCAATTCAAGAAAAAGTGGCTGCTATTAACTTTGTCTTGCTTAGGGTTAGGGTTAGGGTTAGGGTTAACCTGGAATTAAGCTCCTCATATACTTATTTCCTACGGAAGTGGAGTGCAGTGACAATGTTGAACATTTTCAGACTAGCATTAAGAAGTACTGTAAAATAGTATATAAATCTCTCAACTCATCCCAGTTCATTTAAACAAAAACAAACAAAAACCCAAACCTTTATTTGTGGCCCAGGGAATTGTATCCATCCTTCTTACACACATCATCGGCCTTCTGCTGCTTCTGTGGGAAAAGGATTACTTACCAAGGTAATGATGACAGCCAGCAACTATTGAGCGCTTCCTGAACCTCAGGTGGCTAAGCCCTTGACATGCATTACCTCATTTAACCCTTAAACATCTATGAAAGGCAGGGACTTATGGTCATGATTTTGTCCATGAGGAAGCTGGAGACCAGAAAGCATAAGTGATGTGTCCTAGGTCACACAGTTTGTCGGGACGCTTCCCCCAGGCTGGTTTTGCCCATAATCTTAGTTGCCGTACTGAACATCCAGATGTTCTGAGCAGGGAAATGTGCTGTGTTCAAAGATACCCAGGCAGAGTGTTTGCCTAGCTAGCGTTACACAGTCCAGTGGGGCAGGCAGGCACGGAGATGTGCTGTCTCCATGCAGTACAATTCCGGAAAGCCTTCAGTGTGTGCTCAGCTCAGTTCCTGCTCCATCCACTATTTTTAGCGCACAGGCTCTGAAATATTCTCTGTCCTATTAGTCATTTATCTAGTAGCAGCCAGGAAAGCAATTCCAAAAATGTTGACTTCAGTTCAAGGAAGATGGAGCTGGCTGAGCATTGGAGTTTTTCTAAATTTATCCTGGGCTGGTTATTAATGGAGTTCCTCAATCAAACTGCTGGAACAGTGCTGGGTGAGAGAGAACAGATCCAGAGGAAGTCAGGAATAACAACCTCTCGCTGCTCATTCATATACGCATTCATTCCTTCATTCATCATTCACTCATTTGTTTTTTCAAAGATTTCTTAATGCCTTCTATATGCTGGACTGTAGGCAAGAAATGTTATAGAAATTATCGTGTGTAATACTCCCTAGCCCTCCAGGAAGCAGGTGTTGATAGCCCCCCATGACAGATGAGGACCTGGTGTTCAGAAAGCACAGGGTGATTGTGTGGCAGGAGGAATGCTCACTTCTCTTTCAGTAGCGTCAACACCATGACCTCCACATTGCACCCAGCTGCAAAGATAGCAGCTGCTTCTGGCAGGAGCACATGACTATCCTAACCAGACATACTCTTCAGAAAACACAAAATGATTGCAAACCTGTGCAGAGCTGATTTGATCACCCATATTCATTCACTGTCTCATTTAGTTCATGAGTACATGAGTGAGTGCTGCGTGCCTCCTGCGTGCCAAGCTCTGTGTGGGGTAAGGGAGCGGAAGATGCTGCTGGGTGCAAGCTTACTGCTGGGCGAAACATGCAATGTGGGTCTCCCTGGAAGTACCACAGAAAAGTACTTTATCCTTTGTGCTCACTAGGTTAAGGGGGTAAAAGCCAAGAAATAGAAGAAATTAACATGTGTAGAGCACCTGCTGTGTGTCACGCTCTATAACAAATCCTGGACAAACATCATCTCATAGCAACCAGATAAAGCAGGGAATGCTTATCCCTACTTTACAGACACAGTAACTGAGGCTCAAAAAGGTAATAGATTTGCCGAAGATCAGCCAGATGGGAAAGGTGGACTTGGGTTTAAGTCAAGGTGCAACTGGCTTTTTGCACCAGGACAACTTTTTTTTTTTTTTGAGACAGAGTTGTCCTCTTGTTCCCCAGGCTGGAGTGCAAAGGCGTGATCTCGGCTCACTGCAACCTCCGCCTCCCGGGTTCAAGCAATTATCCTGCCTCAGACTCCCAAGTAACTGGGATTACAAGCATGTGCCAACATACCCGGCTAATTTTGTATTTTTAGCAGAGACGGGGTTTCTCCATGTTGGTCAAGCTGGTCTCGAATTCCCAACCTCGGGTGATCCGCCCACCCTGGTTTCCCAAAGTGCTAGGATTACAGGCACGAGACACCACGCCCAGTGTAAGGCAATTTTATATTGGTGTTATTAACCATTTTCTTTGTACCAGGAGCTCTTCTAGCAGTACTGTGAAGCCATGGACCCCTTCTCAGAATAATTATTTTGAATCTATAAACAAAATATAATATTCAGCTACAAAAAAAGCTGATTATATGGAAACAGCATTATCAAAATCTTTAAAATTTTGAGATGTAGTCATATATGTGCATTTTTGTGATGAACCTAGTGGCAGGGTGAATACCACCATAATTTTGAAGCCATCATGAGCATAAAAAATATCTTGAAATAACAGGATATAAAATTATCTGTGAGTACTGTTGTGGAAAGTCGCAGGCATTTAGGGTATTACTGGAATTTGTTGCCTACATTCATAATGGAAAGAGATGCTAAACTTTAGTAAGAAGTTAGTAAATTAAAAAGGTAGTTTTCCCCATCCAAACTCATGGACTGCCAAATTCTATCCATGAGGGTCTGTTTGTGGGCGCCAAATTAACATTGCTGCTTTATGTCATTGTGCTGTCAGGTTTCTTTAAGGAGGAATCCTTTGATAATGATTTTTCTGTGTAAATCACTATCTGGGCACCATGGGATGGTAAACAGGAGAGGCAGGAAGTTATTGATGCAGGGAATGGGCATGGGAAAAGACGAATCTCTGTAGCGTGATAAGATGAGCTGGGCAATTTATAGCCTACATCTCCTGTAAGCTGCATTTAAGCATATGAGAAAATTGACATTCAGAGAGGTTAAAAAGCTTGCCCACAGTGTAAGAACTAGCAAACTGTGGAGCTAGGATTGGAACCACACCCTGTCAAGTTCCGAGCTGCTGAGTCAGATTCAGCACTGTGAAATGCACAGTCCCCACTCCTCCTTGGAGGAGCATGTGTGAGTCTTTATGGAGGGATGGGAAATTGTAAGAGCCTGCACTGAAGGAGGAAAATTGTTCACTTTTGCTTATTTTGTAGCCAAAAGCTGGGTCTCTTGGATCGGGTTCGCCTTTCTAATCCTCGTGGTAGCAATACTAAAGGAAAGCTATTTACCCCTCTGAATGTAGATGCCATAGAAGAAAGTCCTTCTAAAGAACCAAAGCCTGTTGGCTTAAACAATAAAGAGCGTTTCCGCACGGCCTTCCGCATGAAAGCCTACGCTTTCTGGCAGAGTTCTGAAGGTAATGCTTTTTTTTTTGTTCTCCCTCCTTGTCTCCCCCACTGCTTCCTCCCCCAAGTCCACTTCCTTCCTCACCACCCCCACTTAAGAACATTTGAGCCCCCAAAGTGGCTCTTTCCCTTCCTTCCACAAACCAACTTCTTACTTACCTTTCTCCTCCTGTCCTTGGGCTGAGGCATGGTGATGCATTCCCAGGAGTCTGGGCAGGAGGCTCCCAAGTGAGAAGTGGAAACCCGTCACCTTGCTTTCTAAGGGTGCCCCCACCCCATGAGTGAATTGTTATGGAGGTCAACTTGAAGGATGGGGAGGTGCCAGGTGCAAAGTGATCTGGAGACCAGCACATGGGAAGAGGTGGCAGAAAGCACTGTGGAAGCCACGGCCTCGTGTGCCTCTTTTACTTATACAAAGGGAGGACAAACAGAAAAGCCTGTATCCTCAGTGTCCGAGCTCACCCAGGCCTTCAACCCTCCAAGACCTCTGAGGCTTGTGTGGCTCAGAAAGTGACCTCCTCAAGGTCACCAGGACAGAGACTGACAGAGCAAAAGTCCCAGCTGAGGTCTGTCTGGCTGCAAGGCTTGCACAGTGTGTGTCCTTTGCTGGCTTCTGGCTCTGGGGTCCCCTTGGGAGCTGCGGGGTCCCCTCGGGAGCTGCGGAGCTCACTTCTCCCTGCTAGCCTTTTCCCCCACCACCAGCCATGAGCTGCACACACTTTTGACTTGGACGTCTGGATAATAGAATGAGGGTGCCAGGAAACGCTGAACAACATCACAACTGCAGAACAGTGTGGAGTCTCACAACGTGGAAGCAAAGACTCTGGGGATTGACACATCCGGAGGCTTGGAAGGCTTTGACTGAACAGTGGGGTCCCCAAGCCTTTTCCAGGGCTGTAGCCTGCCGTTGATATGTGTGTCTCCCTCCCAGATGCTGGGACAGGCGACCCCATGGCAGAAGACAGGGGCTATGGGAATGAGTTCCCCCTCGAAGACATGATCCCCACCCTGAAGACTGCCATCAGAGCTGTCAGGTAATGTCCCCTTGGCCCCACCTGTGCCTGTGTGCCTCCCCAGCTCCCGCTCAACTCCCACAGGATGGGGCTTATAATAACGTTCTCTTGCACTTTAGGAAGGGGGGAAAGAAGCCCCTCCACTAACCCTGAGTCAGGTCCCAGGAGTATGTAAATACTATATGCTGCCCCAAGAGAAATGATCTAGACCTTAGCAAGCCATGATGGGTGACTCTGAGGTGCCTCCTTGTTATAAACATGCCCCAAACCTCCACCCCCGACAGTATTTCCACCTGCTCTGTTCTGCTCTGCCTGTAACCACCATATATTGGAAATGGTGTCAGGGTGGAGGGTTTTCTTCCTTTAAGGCTTCTTGCTTAAAATGGTTTTTCTTCTGCCTAACTTCATCCATATAGTTCTTTTTAATTAGTTCGCATTTTAACAAGATGATAAATTATAGTTTTTTCCATGTATCAGCAGAGACCATAATCCATCCCAGCTATTTTTGTTTAGCGTTATATTTCTGCAAGAAATGAAAAAGTAGGCTACTACTGAAACTTTATCAGCATGTAAGCACTTTGTAAAGGTAGCAGTGAATTCTAGAAACCAAGGTGAATTCTTCAACTGATTGTGGTATTTTCAGCAAGATTCCCAGTCTAATAGATAGGGAATCACAGTAGTGCTATAATGTGTAGACCTCAGCGAAGCCTTGGATGTGGATTTTCTTGACACCTTTAGGTAGGATATGACAGAAATGTGGTTGTATGAAAGCATAGCTATCTGGATTTCTAACTAGCTGAAAGCCCTTATCTAAAGAAAACCAGTTAAGGAACCTGGGTTGACCTGGAGGGTGATCTCTGCTGGGATACTTCATGGTCTGGTCTCTGCCCTCCTCTTTTAGCATTTTCACTGATGTCTTAATTCAGAGGTCATCACACTTTTCTGTAAAGGGTCAAATAGTAAATGTTTTAGGCTTTGCGGTCCGTAGGTCTCTGCTGCAAGTGTTCAGCTCTATCATTATAGCACAAAAGCTGTCATAGACAGTGCATAAAGGAATGGGTGTGGCTGAGTTGCAGTAAATACTTATCATCAAAAACAAGCAGTGGGCCAGAGTGGCCTGTGAGCCTTAGTTTTTAGACTCTCACCTGTATGGAACTATGTAAAGAGAAGGCTTATAAAATGGCACAAAGTTGGGAAGGATGACAAGCAGATTAGATAGTATCATAATCAATATATCAAAATAATGTTTGGAGGTTGAAGCCCCAAGCTATGACAAAGAAACTGAACTTTGAATGCACCATAAAAAAGACTTGTGCAAGTACCAGATGGAAAGTCCTGGGATGGGCTGTGACCTCCAGACACTGATCTGTGATTAGGGGTTTGAATTGACTCTGTGCTCAGCAGGAGTTAACTTTACGATGAGGCTCTTAAGGAACACTACCCATCAGGGGTGATTAGATTGCTTTCCAGGGAGGAACCAATAAAGTATGGAGGTGAGGCTTTGATTTCATCCACCAGTTCTGGGTGCCCCACTTTATAAAGAATGTGGTGAGACTCAAAGAACAGAAGCTAGCTTTTCTTTTCCAGGAGCTCCCAAGCAAAAGAATTAAAGAGGCTGTTGAGGATGAACTACATCAGCTGTCCTCAAATGGAAAGCAGTGTGACAGTGATTAAGAAGAGCACCAGCCTTGTCAGCACCCTACCTGGGTTTGAGGACCAGCTCTGCCCTTATTAGCTATGTGGCCCGGGGCAATGCTGAAGCTCTGAATCACAATCATATCATCCGTCGATGGATCTGTTATCAGGATTGTTCATAAAGCACTAAACTCTCAGTCTGGCTGCTCAATACATATTAGCTCTTATTAATACTATGATTTGCTTATTATTCAAATGATTGAAGGGAATAGTCCTGATGGAGACGTACTAACTCTGTGTGGTTCCAAAGGGTAGAACCAGAACCAAAAGTTGGAAGCTCTTCTAGCAAGCTGTTTTCTCTTCGGTTATTTTCTCCCCCTGCCCCTGAGTTTGCTAACCTTGTGTTACAGCTTCCTGTGCTCTCCACCCATGATGCACAAATGCCTCTACTTTGCTTTGCAGAATTCTACAATTCCGTCTCTATAAAAAAAAATTCAAGGAGACTCTGAGGCCTTATGACGTGAAGGATGTGATTGAGCAGTATTCTGCCGGGCATCTCGACATGCTTTCCAGGATAAAGTACCTTCAGACGAGGTGAGACAGTCACATCTGGAGGGTCTGCCCTCCCTTCAAAGCCATATGAACCTTAGAGTTTAAGGTGGGAGATACTCAGAAATAATTCAAAATGCAGGGAGAGATTTTAAGAAGAAAAATATCCACGAAGCACTGTGGATGTCTAGGCCAACAAAGCAGCAGATCAGACAGACTGTGAAAAAGCTGTACAACATTGTCACGGCCGAGGTCAGCGCCCTGATCAGGCCTGTTGGAGACGAGAAGGCACATGCTTAAATGGCTTCTGACTGTGATGCTTTTGATGTTGCCAGCAAAACAGGATCATCTAAACCAAATCCAGCTGCCTAATTCTAAATATAATTCTTTACCACATTAAAAAATGTTCATCAGGTATTACTTATAATAATGAAAAATATGGAAACAGCCTCAATGTTCAACTAGGGATTGCCATCATTTTTATTAAACTCCTGAGTACTTCACCTACATGTATATACTCCTTTATGAAATCACAAGGTCTTGTATTATAGTGCCATTTTTCCAATGAGGAAACTGAAGCTGGAAGGACAGAGGAGCTGCCCAGCTAGCAGAGAGTAGAACTGGGAATCAAACCAGCTCCAACTGATTAGAAAGTCTCTGTTCTCTCGAACACACCACATTTCCTTAATTATAAAATAGCGGGTAAGGAAAGAATGATACCTGCTCCCATTAAAATGTTACGCAGCCACTGGTTGGGTGCAGTGGCTCATGCCTATAATCCTAGAACTTTGGGAGGCTGAGGTGCACGGATCAGTTGAGGTCAGGAGTTCCAGATCAGCCTGACCAACATGGAGAAACCCCTTCTCTACTAAAAATACAAAAAAATAGCCGGGCATAGTGGCAGATTCCTGTAATCTCAGCTACTTGGGAGGCTGAGGCAGGAGAATCACTGGAACCCAGAGGTAGAGGTTGCAGTGAGCCGAGATTGCACCATTGCACTTCAGCCTGGGTGACAGAGTAAGACTCCATCTCAAAAAAAAAAAAAAAAAGTTATGCAGCCATAAAATAATATTTAGAAAAAGTATATAAAGATATTTTTTAAATTATATGATTTGTGGATATATACGCATGACATAATTACTAATAACACATGCAGACATGTATATACACATATATATGCATGTATGTATATTTATAGCTACATATGATATTTCTATATTCATATATGTCACAGGATACATACACTCTGCCTAGACCTTATGATGATGTTAACTAATATATATTATGATATGATTAACAGCAAAAACTTGGAACCAACCCAAACACCCATCAAAGATAGACTGGATAAAAGAAAATGTGGCACATATACACCGTGGAATACTATGCTGCCATAAAAATGGATGAATTAATGTCATTTGCAGGGAAATGGATGAATCTGGAAACCATCATTCTCAGCAAACTGACACAAGAACAGAAAACCAAACACCACATGTTCTCACTTATAAGTGGGTGTTGAACAATGAGAACACATGGACACAAGGAGGGAAACATCACACACTAGGGTCTGTTGGGGGGTGGGGGGCTAGGGGAGAGATAGCAGGGGGTAGGAAGATTGGGGAGGTATAACATTAGGAGAAACACCTAATGTAGGTGATGGGGGGATGGAGGCAGCAAACCACCATGGCATGTGTATACCTGTGTAAGAATCCTGCAAGATCTACACGTGTACCCCAGCACTTAAAGTAAAATAAAAAAATAAAAAATAAAAATAAATTTAAAAAATACACACATATGCTTATTCAGAAATTCACAGGACGTGCACACACTTTCCCATATCAGGGCCTGGAGGAAAGGAGTAGGACTTCCCCCAAGAGATTGCAGTGGCTGTACTGAGTGGTGACTCCATATGTGACTTTGCTTCCTACTTTTAAAATATATAAAATCTTTAATACATTGTAAAAATGCCCTTTTAAGAAAACATTTTTTAAAAAGGGACAGTTATGATGTCAACACTCAGGGAATAAGAGTCATGAAACCAAAATCCTATTTGCAGTTCACTCTCTGATGTGTGTGAGATTTCCAGTGGCCCCACATCCTCTCTAGGCCTCAGCTTCCCTGTCCAAGTGATGTTGGCCCACGGGAGTGTCCTGCTAGAGAACAGGAACATCACACTGACTGGGTTGGATGTTAACGATGCTGTCAGGTTGGAGATGTGCTTCTCCATGGCCTTTCTTTATCTCTAACTGGAATATCAACTTTGACTTCCAAGTATAGTGGTAGCCACATAGTCAATGCTCAATGCCTGCTGAATGAATAGACGTGTGAACAAATTCTGAGCCTAACATGCTGTTATTTATGCAGGTGTGGCTCTCTGAGAGACGAGGATGAAGCATGATGTCTAAGACATGCCAGACTCCAAAAATACCAGCCAATTTTAATAAGCATCAAGTAGACTATGATAGTGTCATGATTTTTGCTACTTATTAAGCAAATGTGTTTCTAGGGAGGGTGAACATCTACATCTCTGATTGCATATCCCCAGCCATGCTGGGGCAAGAGAGAAAGGAAGTGCTGTCTGTGGAGGAGCAGCTGGGTTTCCAGGGAGGAGATGGAATGAGCCACAGCTATTTCTGGGTGCATGGTCTTAATGGTCCTGGACCTGTGATAAACCTTCAAGCCTGCTTTCACTCCCACCCTTGTCCCAACCTGCAGCACGATAGGCAACTTTTCTTTCCTATTGGTCCAGGCATAGAGCAGGAACTGATGACTCACAGAATATTATGCAGCCATAAAAAAGAACAAGATCAGCTCTTTTGCAGGAACATGGTTGAAGCTGGAGGCTATTATACTTAGCAAACTAATGCCGGAACAGAAAACCAGATACCATATGTTCTCACTTATAGGTGGTAGCTAAATGATAAGAACTATGAACATAAAGAAGGAAACAACCGATTCTGGGGTCTTCTTGAGGCAGTAGGGTGGTAGGAGGGAGAGGAGCAGAAAAGACAACCCCCATGACACATGTTTACTTATGTAACAAATTTTCACCTGTACCCCCAAACCTAAAATAAGAGTTTTTTTTTTATAAAGGAGCTGGTACCTCATGCAGAAATAGAAGCAGGAGTGGAAGCTGGTGTTGGATCTATCTTTCTACTGGCCAGAGATGCCCACAGAGCAGCAGTGATGTGTGCAGCTGAAAAATGTAGCCTAGGATTTGTCTGTAAAACTCCCTAACTAGATGTTTTGTGAAGGGATAAAAGAACTGGAAGACAAGACAGGTTTGCAGTGCACCTATGACATTTCCTACAAAAAAAATTAACAAGATGCAACCCTCACCTCTCAGTGGATTGTCTCCCGGGATAAAAAGATGCTTTCAGTATCACCAGATTGAAAACAGCATAAGAATATACTGAGGTTATAGGTTCTCTCTGTCTCTTTCTTTTCTCTATAGCTACCATGCACTCTCCTCCTCCCCTCCCCTCCTCCCCTCCCCTCCCCCCTCTCTTCTCCCCCTCCCCTCTCCTCCTTTCTCCCCTCTCCCTTCTCCCCTCTGCCCTCTCCTCCTTCCCTCTCCCCCTTTCTCCCCTCTCCTATCTCCTCCCCTCTCCTCTGTCCCCTCCCCTTCTCCCCTTTCCCCTCCCGTCTCCGTCTCCCATTTTATACACTCCAAACCCATATCTCATTTCAGAGAGAATAGAATGATTTGTTTTCCTGCCAAAACAAAGCTCTGTGTAATTTAATCCATGCTCTGTTTGTTTCTTTCAGAATAGATATGATTTTCACCCCTGGACCTCCCTCCACGCCAAAACACAAGAAGTCTCAGAAAGGGTCAGCATTCACCTTCCCATCCCAGCAATCTCCCAGGTGGGGCCAGTGGACATGGACTGATGAGCCAGGGGTGCAAAATTTGTAAAGCATCCCCGCTCGCCAAACCTCAACTGAGGTCCTTTATGTGGGTGAAGTTGTTAATCTCCTAAGTAAAATGAAGAAAGAGTTTGAAGCTTGTTTCAGTTGGTAGCCATTTAAAATGTTTCTGTATACAGAAATCTTCTCACTCCTTTTCCCAGACCATGTGGGTGATAATTCTTCCTATGACTTTTGAAAATGAAAATAGCTGCACCGGTTTCCCTGTTATAAAATAAGAGGAGACTTATGAGCTTTACTGGAACAGAAAGAAAACTTCATGTGAGCAGAAACCACAGCATTCTCCATCCTGCATAATCACTTTTGAGTTGATTGATACCCCTCCCAGGACAAAGCCAGAGAATCCACTCAGATATCAGCCCCCTGACAACATTGTAACACAGAGAGCTTTGTTCCTTAACAGAGCAGCTCTCCTCCTTCCAAAGCTTCGTAATTTTGAATAAGATGTTCTTTAGAAAATCCACTGCCTAAATTTACATCTCTTTATTCCCAAATGTCTTCAAGGCAGGTAACACAATGAGTGAGGGAGTTAGGCTTAAGAAATATTATGAACCTTTCTCTTATAAAAGAATCAAGAGGCTGGGAGCAGTGGCTCACACCTCTAATCCCAGCACTTTGGGAGGCCAAGGTGGGTAGATCACAAGGTCAGGAGATTGAGACCATCCTGGTCAACATGGTGAAACACTGTCTCTACTAAAAATACAAAAATTAGCTGAGTGTGGTGGCGCATACCTGTAATCCCAGCTACTTGGGAGGCTGAGGCAGGAGAATCGCTTGAACGTGGAAGGCCGAGGTTGTAGTGAGCCAAGATCACAGCACTATACTCCAGTCTGGTGACTCTGTCTCAAAAAAAAAAAAAAAAAAGCAAAACAAAAATGAAGAGCATCAACATGGTGACAGAAAGCATTTAATATTTAACCTCAGCCCTGGGGATAGAATAGGGAATGATGGGACCTTGGAGGACACATGTCCCAACTAAAGGAGGTAGGAGTGAAGGCCCTTCTTCCTTTTAGAAACGAGAGTCCTACCTCCTTTTAGGAATGAAGGTCCTACCTCCTTTAAGGAATGAGGGCCCTACCTCTTTTTAGAAGTGAGGGCCCTACTTCCTTTTAGGAATGTGGGTCCTATGTTTCCAGAAAACAGAATATCCAGTTTTATGTGAAATTCTCAATGTTTGAGATGGCTTACATGTTTTCAAACCTTGTGCAGGCCAAGGAAAACACCAGTCAGCTGGATTTAGCACATGGGCCACTAGTTTTTGACATCTTTTTTAAATTTAAGGCTGCTCAGCTAAAGACTGTCCTACCGAGCAGGATTCAGTAGCCTATGCGAGAGAGAAATCAACTATTGAGAAAGTGCCTAGCATGAATGGTTTCTAGGAAATAGCAGGACTTCCTGAAAGTCCTGATATGCAAAGAACATAAAAATAATGAAACTAAACAGAATTTAGGCAGATATTAACTGTGGGTAGCCAAAAATCAAATTCAGCACACATTTCAATTTCATTCCTCGCCAGTGTCATCTTTTGCATCATTTTCCAAACATAAATTTCATCTTTTAAAATCATTTTCAAGATTTGGGATTTTTTCTTTCTTATTAAAATTGGCCAGATGAAATATTTATACCCACTGTATATAATTTCAGGCATTAGATGACCCCTTCTCCACCTGCACACATACTCAGAGTAAAAGTCACAGGTCTCAGATCTAAGACTGAAAGGCAAAGGAATTTAATTTAAAGGAACTAGACACTCTAGGTACTGTTAGGTACTTTATAATCTTTAACACAAAGCAAAGCTTCCTTAATAGCAGCTTAATATTTGGCTTCAATTTTCCTGCAGTGAAAGTAAACATGAGATACCAGTGTTGAATGCAGAAAAACTCTGACTTTTCCTGACTCACATATGCCTCCAGTGTTGAATGGTGCTCTTTTATGCCACACAGGTGGGCGGGTGAGAACAATGGCTCTATTGGCTGTGACCTGCCTAGCTGAAATGACTTTGCATAGCAAAAAGAGATATAATGATCTCATAGAAGTGTTCACTTCTTCTTAGGAATGAACCATATGTAGCCAGAGCATCCACATCAGAAGTTGAAGACCAAAGCATGATGGGAAAGTTTGTAAAAGTTGAAAGACAAGTAAGTCTTTTTTTCCTCTCACCAAAAACTAGGTCTGTAAAATTTATTTTCAAGTGTCATTTTGTTTTGTTTTGTTTGTTTGTTTTTTTGAGATGGAGTTTCACCCTTGTTGCCCAGGCTGGAGTACAATAGAGCTGTCTTGGCTCACTGCAACCTCGGCCTCCTGGGTTCAAACGATTCTCCTGCCTCAGCCACCTGAGGAGCTGAAATTACAAGCACCGCCACCATGACCAGCTAATTTCTGTATTTTTCGTAAAGATGGTTTTTGCCATGTTGGCCAGGCTGGTCTCGAACTCCTGACCTCAGGTGATCCCCCCGCCTCGACCTCCCAAAGTGCTGGGATTATAGGCTTGAGCCACAGCGCCCAGCCTCCACTACAGCTAGTGCTCGACTTACGACCACGATTGGTTCTGACAGACCGGTCGTAACACGATTTGGTCGTAAGTTGAGTAGGCTATATGTACAGTACTGTGAAATGATGTTATAAAAATCTTTAAGTCATATTTTATCATAATTTTCTTTCATTATTGTTATATATCATAATTTTCTTTGTTCATTTTATGCCACTTGTATCATCTCTACACCATTTTGTTTCTTATTTTTACATTCGTCAGGTTTAAGTAAAACACTGCATTACCAGTACAACTGGTTTAATATTTGCAAAACATACAAAATTACAAAATACAGGTGCATACAAAAATACAAAATACAGGTGTAAAAAATACCATAGGAAACATTTTCCCAATTGCAAAACATATCAAAATACATAAACATGTACGAAACATTTTATTGGCCGCTGGTGCTTGGCTGCAGATCGTTGATGTCGTCATCTGAGGCAGCAGTTGGGGTTACCGCAGTTGGTTTTTTCATAAACATGGTGAGCTTTGTCCGAATGGTATGTTTCTTTTTTTCTTCATAAATTTCACAATACGGACAAAACACACGGTGCGCCATCTGTTCAATCCTTGCAAATCGTTCGATGTTTGGGTCCATTGCTTCGAAATGTATAAGAAGTTTATTCAGTAAAGATAAACCGTCTGATAATTCCTTAGTGGTGAACTTTCTTTCTGGCTCCTCCTCCTCTTTCTCTGCTTCTCCTCTTTCTTCTTCTGCCACTCTTTCTTCTTCCAGTTCAATTAGCTCTTCATTTGTAAGTTCTCCAGATTCTTTGTCTAGCAACTCTTTGACATCTTCCATTTCACATTCCAAAGAAAGGTCTTTAGCGAGTTTTAATATTTTTTCCCGAATCGTTTCAAGTTCATGTTCACTGTCAAATCCGTCAAAATCATTAACAGAGCGCTTAACACAATTTTTCCAGATGCCATTCATGCACTTTGTCGTCACAGCCTCCCAGGCGGTAGCAATATTCTTGACACACATCAAAATGTTGTAGTGTTTCCAAAAATCTAGCAATGTTAGTTCTGAGTCAGCATCTATAGCGGATATTGCTTGAGCGAAGGTGGTTCGGAGATAGTTGGCCTTTCATGTAGCAATCGAACCTTGGCCCATAGGCTGGATGAGTGGAGTCGTGTTTGGCGGAAGAAAAACAAATTTTACATCTGGATGGAGATCGCCTAGATGTGGTGGGTGTCCAGGCACATTATCGAGTAGCAATAAAATCTTGAAAGGAATATCTTTCTCCAAACAATATTCTCGAACTTGAGGAATAAAACAGTTCAAAAACCAGTCTTCAAACAATCCTTGTGTCATCCATGCTTTACGTTGAGAACGAAAGTAGACAGGCAGTGTGTGCTTGTTAACATTCTTGAACACACGTGGGTTGTCTGAGTGATAAATTAAGAACGGCTTCAGCTTAAACCCTGCGATGTTCCTGCCAAGCAGCAGAGTTAGCCTATCCTTAAATGCTTTAAATCCCGGCATGCTTTTGGTCTCTCTGTGAATATAAGTGCGTGCTGGCATCCGTTTCCAAAATAATCCAGTTTCATCAACATTGAAAATCTGTTCTGCTAGATATCCCTCATCTGTAATTAATTCATCCAGACTGTCAAGAAACTTACGTGCTCCTTCCTCATCCACACTCGCTGCTTCCCCAGCCACTCAAACACTATGCATTTGGAATCTTTTCTTGAATCTCTGGAACCTGCCAGTGCTTGCTACAAATTCTTGACTGTAATCTTCTCCAGCACGCTCCTTCAGAGTCTGAAATAGACTTCTCGCCTTCATCTGCACAGTAAAAAGACTTAATGGTGTCCATTTTTGAATTTGATCTTCCATCCAAATATATAGCAATTTCTCCATTTCGTGGATGGGCCCACTTCATTGCTTTGTTATAACTGTTGATCGCATGGGTGCAGAACCTTTCACAGCTTCACTAATTCTTTCTTTATCTTTCAAAATCGTCGACACAGTCGATTGTGATAACTTTGTATCACGTGCGATCACATTCACTTTCTTTCCTCCTTCGTACTGCTTAATTACCTTCATTTTCGTGTGGAGATCGATGGCCTTTCTTTCCTTCTTGGCAGGCTGAGGCGTAGACAAAGACAATTTCCTCTTGGTAGACATCTTGGGAGGGGTTTGATGAAAAATATCCAAGACACAAAACACAAATTGCTGTACCGAGTCTGGGATAACAGTTGAAATGGTGCACGCGGAGATGGTAGTGCTGCCGGAAGCTGGTCCGCACTGTCATATGCGCAGCTGGGCAACGTTTGCGCTGCCAGATGCGGAGCAGTCACAGCTAGCGATTGTGGTCGTAAAGTCGAATGGTCGTAAGTGGCATAGGTCGTAAGTCGATCAATACCTGTATTGTTTTTCAAAGGGAGATAAGATACTTGAGTAATACTACCTACCATTCAAAAAGATGTGGAAATGAAATCACTGATTGAGCATTTATTCCATGTTCACATGCAAGTTAATTATTGTTCCGAGCCTCAGTTTTCCTCATCTGTAATATGGGGATTATAATACCCTATTAGGTTGCTGTGAGGATTACATTGGTACATGAAAATTACCTAATAATAATATTAGTGGGCACAGTGAACACTTGATGGCAGCTACAGTTATCATGCATTTCATGGTGACCCTTAGGAAATGTTAGTGACCTGCCCCTGTATATCGCATGTCCTCCTTTTCTCAATGTCCAGGCTAGTGGTGGCCTTGTGAAGAGGCCGGGAGGAGGGCAGGCTATGGGTGAGATCCATTTAAGGTGGAAAGGGAAATCTGCTCACACACAGAACCATGTAGCTCACTCTTGCTTTCATAGCAAAGAGCTCATAGTATAGTATCATCTGCCCAACTCTACATTAGATAAATGGTACCGCCGTTTTTTCAAGGATCATATTAATCCTTTCGTTTTATTCAAAACTGGAAATGGGATATGTGCAGGAGAGGTAGGAGAAAATCAGTATTATTTCCTTTTTGTTACATCAAGAATTTTGTTTTGATTTTTACATTTGAATTTATAATTTCAGCTCTACTTTATTTTTCTGTCTTTGTTCTCTTGCCTGTGAAATAGAGATAATAATAGTATCCATCTTGCAGGTTGTTGTAAAATTAATGAGTCAATAAAGTGCATAAAACAGAGTCAGATACTAACTTTTCTGTAAGAGTCGGTTATTATTGAGGCTCAGATGCCATCCAGGCCTCTGCTGTTATGGTACTCATCTTCTCACCAGTAAGATGGGATGACACACCTGACGACAGTGTTTCTTGTTGAGTTGTGAATTGCCAAAGCAAGAACATCACACACATGTGCACACACACTCATGTATATTCATTCACAAAAGTTCAAATAAGGTACCAATTTAGGCAGGGAAGAGCAAACCGCCAGGTAGGGTCTTCAGTTCTGGGAAGCTCAGTTCTTGCTAACCACTGCCCTTGTGTTTTTCGGGCTTATATCACTATGTAGGAGAAACACAGAGTAACAATCCACATGTTCTGTCTAAGGAAATGTTCATAAATTGAGAACTCCTGCTCCTTGACCCAGGCCACGTTAGCAAGGCCACCTCCTCCTCTAGGGGACAAAGCAGGCCTGTAACACTTCAAAGCATCTCTCTGCTTTCCACCTTTGCTCCCTAGAAAGACCTTGCCTAGGTTTTCTCTAGATTAGCACTAATACATGTACAAGGCTTGTGAGTAAGAGGCAGAAAATAAATTATTAGCTGATCTTATTATTAAGAGTTGCAAGAATGTTATTCCATTCTGAAAAGTAAATAAACTATTAGAATATTTCCTCCCAACCAACAGCAATGACCCCCACCCTCAGAGAAAGCGGCAGTTCACAGCTTCATTTATTTTCCAGGTTCAGGACATGGGAAAGAAGCTGGACTTCCTTGTGGATATGCACATGCAGCACATGGAACGGCTGCAGGTGCACGTCACTGAGTATTACCCAACCAAGGGGACCTCCTCACCAGCTGAGGTGGAGAGGAAAGAGGACAACAGGTATTCCGATTTGAAAACCATCATCTGCAACTATTCCGAGACAGGTCCCCCGGAACCGCCGTACAGCTTCCACCAGGTGCCCATCGACAAAGTCAGCCCCTATGGGTTTTTTGCACATGACCCTGTGAACCCACCCAGAGGGGGACCCAGTTCTGCAAAGGTTCAAGCAACTCCTTCTCCCTCTGCAACAACATATGCAGAGAGGCCCACAGTCCTGCCTATCTTGACTCTTCTCGACTCAGGAGTGGGCTACCACTCCCAGGCTGAACTGCCGGGCCCCTACTCGGACCGAATCTCCCCCCGGCAGAGATGTAGCATCACACGGGACAGCGACACACCTCTGTCCCTGATGTCGGTCAACCACGAGGAGCTGGAAAGGTCTCCAAGTGGCTTCAGCATCTCCCAGGACAGAGATGATTATGTGTTTGGCCCCAATGGGGGGTCGAGCTGGATGAGGGAGAAGCGGTACCTCGCCGAGGGTGAGACGGACACAGACACGGACCCCTTCACGCCCAGCGGCTCCATGCCTCTGTCGTCCACAGGGGATGGGATTTCTGATTCAATATGGACCCCTTCCAACAAGCCCACTTAAAAGGGGTCACTGGTTGACCCCTCCTTGTAATGTAGACAGACTTTGTATAGTTCACTTACTCTCACACCCGACGCTTACCAGCAGAGACACCAATGGCTGCATCAAATGCATGCGTGTGCGTGGTGGCCCCACCCAGGCAGGGGCTTCCCACAGCCTCTTCCTCCCCATGTCACCACAACAAAGTGCTTCCTTTTCAGCATGGTTTGCATGACTTTACACTATATAAATGGTACCGCAAATCTCTTCTAGGTTACACATTTACCTGCTGTTCTTGCTTTTGATCACGATTGGACCAGTACAGGGAGAAATTAGTGATGAGCCATGCTATTTGTCTGTTTGGTTGGCTGATTTGGGTTTTGGTTTAGTAAGCAGAGAAAGTAGTTTATTTCTAGGATCACTGCCCTCTTGTATAAAACACTGCAGCGATTAACTGGTTTTGAAAGCAAGGAAATAATTTTCTCAACAAAACCACAGTGTGTATCAGTGGGGCTGCCTGCTGAGCTAACATTAGGAAAGGAATGAAATAGTCATTGTGTTTCTAAAACAAATAATCTCAACAAATATTTAAGGGAAAACTGGCAAACCTTTTAAAAGCTCTCAAAAAGACCTCAGTTGGTCTGATGTTATTTAGTATCATGCCTCAGTTTCCTTATCTGTAAAAAGTGGTGATAATCCCAAGTGTAGCATTTCTGATGAGTTATGAATTGGCAGGGAGAGAACACACACACACACACACACATACACACACACACACACACACACACACAAAGTTAAAATAGTTTCCAATTTATGTAGCCAAGGGCAATGGAATTTATCAGAAGTGAGATGCCCCTCTGGGCAGGAGCTATGTTCAGTGCCTTTAAAATGAAATTCCAACTCACATTTCTCCCCACGATACAGAAGTACAAAATATCCATCTAAAATAGAAATTAGAGTCAAGAAGGCACACAGAAAGTATCTAGTCCAAGTACTTCCTTTTATAAATGAAGAACCTTAGGCTCAGGTAAAGTGACACACCCAGAGTCACTCAGTTGTCTCATAGAGAACCAGGACTCAAAAGTCAGGTGTGCTCACTCTCTCCCTGCCCTTGTTTCCCCTCACCACACCACTCTTCCGTTTATATCATGCATCCTAGAGATTGCGCCAAGATATATGGCTTTGTGTTGTGTGGAAAGCACTCAGTTTATCCAGCAGGAAGGGGACTTCCATTTTTATTACAGAACATGCTTGCTTGCTGCATTGCATTTTAGATCTAGAAAAAAATAATACAGCAAACTACATTCACTGATGTGCAAATAGGCAAATTTTCCAGAACCATCCAATTTTACTTTTCCTAATGTGTGGAACCAACCCAGATTTTTCAGATGAAACTACTAAAACCACATGTAACCATGAGACAAGCTAAAATGTAAGCAGATAGCCTGGGAAGCACTGCCCTGCTGCACAGGTGTGACATTAAGCACAAGCCGTCTGTGGCCACTTATGAGATGTTGTTATACTTGGAAAAACTTTGGTGGAAAAGGTTTCTGGTAGGCCTAGATTGAATTAGCTAAATGACCACACTACAGTATTATTGTCTCACTCTTCTCACACACCTAGGCACTGGTCTGGATAGTTGCCCTGGTGACGATCAAGATAATCCAGATGACCTGAACAAATGTCCGTATGCCACTGCCACTGCTATTCTCCTTCACAGTCTTGTCAAGAGCCACAGTAGCTATGGCAGACGTTTGACTGATGGTTTCATCATTTCCTAATACAAGAGTTTGGCACTATGTTGAAGAGAAGAATCACTTCCTCAGAGATAGGTTCCTTTCAATTCACATGTCAATGGGTACTGTACAGAAAGCTCAAAATACAGTAATGGTTAGAGCTTGACCCCTGACTTTAGGAGCTTACAACCAAAGCCCAAAGTCCTTGGCCAAGGGCAGACATGGTGAGTGGCAGAAAGGTGTTTTTCATTGAGAGCCCCACAAATGGATGGGTGTAGATCTCAAAGTCTGAGATGGGAAATACACCAGAATGCTCAACACATCAGACATGAAGCCCATCCCTTATGGTTTTCCATTTGATGTGCTGGAAATCTGAAGGACAAAGGGCATGAGTGGTTTGGGTCACTTCCCCACTCCTTCAATATGGCTGAAAGTGCCACTGGGGATTATAATCTAAGAAACCCTATGCCCCTTCCTGAGGGGTTGATTATTGGCTCCTGATCTTCCTGGAATCTTTCACTTGGGATGATCACACTGCCTACCATCCAACATGTTACTATGCTCTTCTTTATGTACATAAGTTACTGGAAACCAACAAAAAAGGAGAGTGAATCACATTCTCCACATATGCACCAATTAATCTTTTAACTTATTAATATTCTTGCAGAAATTACTAACCTAAATATCTTACAAATAGATGCATTTTCCAGCAACTCAGTGGAGTTCTAGCTTAAAGTATTTACCATTGATCCACAATTGGAGGAATTACCTTAGGTTCTTTTAATAACCTAGAAAGGATTAAAGCTTGTATAGTTTTCTAAACCATAGGCAGGCAGTCTAGCTTCCCTGCTGGATCATAAGAACAGGACAGCAGGGATTGGGTTTATATTGATCAATAGCAGGGAAGCATTGATCTTCCAACATCTAATAAGTCGTCTTTATCAGTATAGACACAGACACAATACATGTTTTATGAATGAATAAATGATAAGAACCTTAAGAGCTGTCTTTTTCCCATTTAAGAAAACAAAAATGAAAAGAGAAACATGATCTTCTGGAATAATTCTGCTTTGATATTCTCCTTTTCTTTCCCAAAAAATAGATTCCAGAAAAGCAAACCAAACCTGCTCAAGTTGCCTACTTAGAGACAAGCTCATCAACATGGCTCACAGTGAGCAAGCAGAAATTCAGGGTCTGGAATTGAACATGAGTTACAGGAAGAAGCAGTGTGTACTCCCACAAAGATCCTTTTGTCAGACAAAGGAACAGCATGATAATCCCATGGAACTGGTTAATAACATGACCCAAGATGATACAACTGCAGATATACTAGTCGTTCTGAAACTTGCCCAAGAAATTGCAGTCCTTTTGACAGAACCCCGTGAAATATTGACAAATTAATTCCGTCATCAAAAGTAGGCATATTTATAGTTGAAACTATGATGTATGTATTTGGTCCTTTCGGGTCACAATGTGACATGAAAAATTTAAAAGGTCATATTTTATCACGATCAAAATGGATGAGATGAATCAGCTTCACAAATGTTAGGTGAAACATGATCCTATTGGGATGAGAAAAAAGGACTTGAGATCAAATGTGAGTTTTGACTATCAAATTCCAGCACAAAAGCAGATATCAAAAGTTTAAGAAAAAAATTATTGCAGGAAAGGAAAAACACATCAGCTTGAGATAATGCTACTGAGTAACTTTGTTTTTAGGACTGGGAGTTTAGGCTTATTAGACATGACATTGATATTACAAAGCCCTAGTTTTTATGAAAACATAACTAGATAATCCCAATGTATATAAGTTAAAATGAACTAATGAATCAGCAATTATGCATCCTATGCCTATTTTATGCAAGATAATTTCCTAGACACTGTAGTTTAAAAGAATAACTTTCTGTAGAAAAATCTAATATAACAGGAGCTACTCATAATTTGGCAAAATCATTCTCATAATTCCATGCTACTGTAATGGGAGTGTAATAAAGAAAAAGTCATTTGTTTATTCATTTGACAAGATTTATTAAGCACCAATGTATGCCAGAACTGTGCAGTGCACTGGAAATTCAGAGATAAGAAAACCACAATTTCTGCCGTCAAAATGCTAGGAATCTAGAGTTCTCAAATATCAGAGGTCCCTTCAAACCATGTCTACATGGAAAAGAAAATAACTGATTTCATCCCTGCAAACAACTCTATACAGACAGAACTGCTTCCTAGCTTGGAAATTATGGGAAATTAAACATGAAAATGAGAGCAAAGATTCTACATCAAAATGGCAATGATCCTATCAGCCCCATGAAGGCTGAGTGGGTTGAATGGGGACTTTGAGTTTGGATTCAATGCTTTGAACTTCATAGCTCCACAGAAGCTGTGGTTAAAAAAAAAAAAAGAAGGGTTCTAGGGAATCTGAGGAAGGTTGTTGGAGAAACCAGCTTTCTTCTCTCTTAATCCCTACCAAGATTGAGACCAGGCAAGGAGCTGAGCTACTTTCATTTCATTATGTTGACCAAGAGAAGCTTGTGATATGGACTATGGCACAGCACCTATTTCAAGAGAAAGATGTTACTCTACTTATGGGAACCTGCAGATCAGATTCTCCTGGGGCAAAAGAAGAAATTGTTCAGCAGGCTAAGAAGTCAACTGCCCTTTGTACAGTGCTGCCAAACACACCCCAGGGTCCTCCCACCCCATGCTTCCCCCAGAATATGCTACATAGCTGGTATTTGGTTTTCATGAATAACCAAAGATTCTTCTTTGCTTTCCGAACCCCAGGCATCCCTAGGAATTTGCTCCATGTCCTCACTTGTCCTTGAAGGCTTGTTTTTCAGGATGTGAACTTTTTAAGTCTAAGTTGTTTCTTTACATCCAAATCAACCCCACACTATTGTGGCTGATATTACACCATTCCAAACTGGGACAACTGGCCTCTAAGCAAGCCAGCAGGCAGCCCATCACTAATGCTCAGTTTAGAATATGTTGGGACCAGGCTATCTGCATAGCTTTACTTGTTTTAGAAGCCAGTAATGGAAGCATACAGAGATGACCTGGAAGAAAATTTGAGTTTCGGCACGTTCAAAAACATTTGACTCTTCTACCCTGTTTTGATTTTCAAATGAGACAATCAATATATAGACAAAGTCCCTAGTACAATGACTGATGCATACAGGGACTGATATTTATGTTCTTTTTTTTTTTAACACAATATGCATGTACTTAATTGTCTCAGTCTTTGGTATCACTTATAAACTCTAAATTTACATCAGAATTTTTTTTTTCACAAAAAAGAATGGTGGAGATACAATTCCAATTATTAAATCAGGCCTTTTCACCATGGCTTTTTAAATAAGTACATCTCTATAAATGAAAACGCTTACTTTTGTCCACCACAATAAGGAAGAGAAGAAATACTGGAATGAAGAGAGGCAGGAATGTTGGATCTCAGTGGCTGAGTTGTGGCAGTTCCATTGGACGTATAGTACCAGAAGTTGCGCCATCTGAACGACGTGTAGGAGATAAAGCCAAATGGCAAGAATAAAGGGCTCATGATTTCCCAAGGAAAGTCTACTGTGCTTGGTGGCTGTCAGACAACACCCAAGCAATGAATGGGGGAACTGCTAGAAGAAAGAGTTAATGCTTGCTTAAACCCTCCTTGGGGAGATTTGTTCCCAGCATTTGACAGCTGTAACCTCAGCAACCCTATAAGAAAATTGTGATTCATATTTTGACTTGTTATCATAGATGCAAGGAGACATAATTTCATGGATTCTAAGATACATAGAACAAGAAGAGACCTTGGTCATCCAGAACAATCACCTGCCTTTTTAGATCAAGAAGCAGAAGATCAGAGCAAAGAACATCACACCACGCCCCTCAGTGAGTGAAGAAGTGATAGAGTCACAGAATAAATCCAGAACTCAGGTCTTCTGATATTTGCTCCAGAAGTTGGAGACAAAACTAAAAGTAAAATAACAAGTGAAATCAAAACATCACTGTTGAGCTCAGAATATGAATAAGAACTTCCTGGCCCACTTGAGAAACTATGAAACCAGATATACCTTTGAAGAATTCTTCCCTTCTCTGGAATAAGATGGATGGTTCCATGTCGTGAAAGATGATGATGTTCCTTCTCCCAGATTCCTGCTGTCTTCAAAAGGCCTAGCAAAAACCATTGGTACTGGGTGCAGTTGAGAAAGGGAATGAAGAAGAGCAATCCTGTGGCCGTGCGGGAGTTCTACCCTCCACCCTCTGCCCTCTCCTACTTTGTTCCTTCTCGGTCCTTCCATGTTTGGACTGATTCACCTTTTTGGCCCATCACTTGGACTCATTCAGCTCCAGACTCATGCCTTAGGTTGCATGCTCATCTATAGACTGATTAAACAGGGTTTCTCCTTGATAAATCTCTATGGTTTTGATTTTAAGAAGTCAGGCATGATTTCTTTTGGGATCTCTACAACCCAAAGTGGCCAGTTTTACCAAAGGTGTCCCTTTGCACTGGGATCTCTGGGTCTCATCTGAGCACAACTTGAGTCCTCTTGCCTTGTCCCAGAGAATCCCCATGTGGTCAAGTCACAAGCAGATACTCTAGGACCTTCTCCAAAAGCTACAAAGAAGCAAACAGGACTCAGCTTAGGACATCTTATGCATCTTATGTTTACGTAACTAGGAAATTATTTTAGGAAGTAAACAGGCCTCTGTTGGCTCAAATGAACATCTTCATAGTTAGTTTCCACTTACATTGTTCTCGTGATAAATATTCCAGAATTTGGCAGGGCTCCCCAGCAGTCCTTGTGAATCCCTGTGCTAGGATGTTTCAGTTCTCCTGAGTCAGACTGAAGTGAAAGCTCCTAAGAGATACTCAGAAAGAAGGATGGTGAAGCTCTAGGACAACAATAGTTGGTCCAGTAATTTTGACGACTGTCATTCTACCCAAGTCTTCATCCTCCAGATAGCACTGTTGTGAGCTTTAAATAAGCTTCAGGGGAAATAATGATTTTTGACACAGCTGAAAATGGGCTTTATAGAAGAATAATTTGAGAACAGCTTACAATTAGGTAGTCAAAAGCCCAGCTCGGTGCTCATGAATGTATTCGTAATTTCTCTTAGGCTTGCCAAACAGACTGCAGTTTGCTACCTAAGAGTAATAAAAAATGAGAGCATATTTTATTTTGATGTCCCATTCTCTT
This sequence comes from Cebus imitator, assembly GCF_001604975.1. Taxonomy (NCBI): domain Eukaryota; kingdom Metazoa; phylum Chordata; class Mammalia; order Primates; family Cebidae; genus Cebus; species Cebus imitator. The sequence continues at coordinate 4,366,045 of NW_016107328.1, forward strand.
CCTCTGCCCACAAAAGCGAGGTCAGGGAAGGGGAGAGAAACTTATACTAAACGCTCCTTGTGAATTGCCTGTGACATGATAGCTCTCTCAAGTTCATGCAATCCTCATCGCAATCCCATGAGGGAGATGTTATTGTCTCCATCTTACAGATGAGGAAACTGAAGCTGTGAAGGAAAAGACCTTGTCAAAGGTCACACATTGTAAGAAGTAAAGCTGCATATTTAACCAAAGCCTGTGTACCTGTAAAGCTCATTCTCCCTCCCTCTTCCTCTCAAATCAGGCCCTAGCTCCTCCACAATGCTTCGCCCTTCTACATCTACTCAGCTTTACAGTAAAATGATCACAGACTCATGAGTTCCCTGGAGAGCAGAGTGATGCCTGGGCCAGCTATTCCTCTTGGCTCTTCAGCAGGTCCTTTCAGTGGCTTCACAATCCAGCTGTCAGTGGCAGAAAATAATGCCACATAAATTATTCACCTGGTTCACATTGGAATCCATTAGCTCTCGGGGCTTGGTGTGGCTGCAAATCATCCACAAGCAGCCCTTGTTCTCTGCCCCCAAGGAGCTCCTGTCATTGTTTTCAGCCAAACAAGTTCAAATATCTCCATGTCTCTGCTGACTCTGGTCTTTTGTCTCTAGATTGTACCTTTATTTCAGAGCTCTGAAATTCTGCAAAAACAGGTGAGTCTAAAAACATTCTCTGGGAGGCCAAAAACTCAGAACAGTTATGTCTCACTTTCTCAGTATTAAAAGATCAAGGTTTCCCATGGAAGCAAATCTGATCTGGTAATTGGGCCCTTCTTTACCCTTCTGAATACTTTTCCAAGGAGGGGGCAGCTCCCACCCCCACAGTTCCCCTGAGGGTTAAGAGTCCTGGTGGTGGTCGAGTTGCAAAATTTAGGGCAGCCATTTTGCCAAGGGTCAGAGATTCACTGTTGGAGAGGTGGAGTCAGCTCTGTCCCATCCTAAAAAATCATCTCAGAAAGACAGGTGGACTTCATCAGATTTGTCAGTCCTTCCTTATTTTAAAGAGGAAAATAATCTCTGCCTTGCTTCAGATAGGATATGGCTATTTTTTTCCTCCTTTTTCTAATGTAGCAGTGATTGAAAACACCAGTCTTTGAAGAACAAATTGAGGTTCCCAGTGACATGAATCCATTATATTTGATTTTGGGTTGTATTTTTTAACCCCTTTTTATGGCATAGAATTCTGGTGCCTTGCTCCCTGGGTTTGTCTCCCTGCTACGAGTAGGCTTTCTTCACATTCTGGCTTACAAGGGAACACAACTATTCCACAAGTGGCCTTTAGTGCTCTTTATAATATGATTTCCTGTAATTTTTAAACTGTATGTGTAATTTATATTCTGGCTCTGTCCAATATTTGACAACTTTAATAGGTTGATTTCCATATATATTATGCAAATAATTCTTACCTGATTTTTTATGTTCTATCTTAAATAAATACTGCACCACTTATTAATAAATAGACATTTCAGTGGTTATGTGGAAGAATGTTATTTGCTTCAAAACAATTTTTATGAGACTTTATTATTTATCATAGATAACACTGACTGCTACTAATGGAAAACCTCTAAATATCGATGGCCTAACACAACAAAGATTTATTTGTTGCTCAAATTACAGTCCAGTGTGGATTGTCTGAGTTGCAAAGAGTGATGCAAGGATTTGGGCTACTGAAGAGCTGGAGTCCTTCACTTCTAGCTACAGAGCCAGGAGAAGAGCATCTAGAAAAGCATTACCCACATCTTCCTGCCTTGGACTCAAAGTGACTCATTATTCTCACTCACGAACTCATTGCTTAAACTCAGTCACACTGTATGGGATAATCTGCAAAGGAGGCTGGGAAATGTAGTCTTCATGAATGCCCAACATGAGGAAATGTGTTGACTATATAGCTTTGCTCACCAGAATACTGTGATTGATCCTGTAGATTTCCTTGTTAGTACTGAGTGATGACTAGGTCTAACCCAAGGGTAGTTGTTGCCCAGGGAATAAGAGAACCAGAAAGTTCCCCTAGGAGTCACTGGAGTTCCAAATATGTATGAGGCAGAAGTTTAATAGCATCAAGTGTTGGCAAGAGTTATCTATTAGTAGCACATATTTCAAATGCAGCAAACAAGAACATGACCTGAATACGTCTCTATTATGAATCGGACCATTGGTGGGTGTAATCCCTGTGAAGGGATTATTGACTATAATCCTTGTTTTGTTTTTTTTTTCCTTCTATTCAGTTCAGTTCAAGAACCATGTATTTAAGAAATACTAACTGGATATCTATCACATGCCAAGCATCGGAGATGCAGTATTTCACAATTTAATGTGGTATTGGCCTTAATATCATTTCAGTTCTGTGAGAAGCACCATGAATGAGATATCAACAGTTCTATGGAAACAAAAAGCATGGTACTGGTTCATATTAGAGGTATAGAAAACACTTCATGCAGAGCATGATGTATGAATGGAATATTTAAGGATGACTTGGCAAAGCCCAAAAAGGAAGAAGGAAGTGGAGAAGACAGGCCTGCCAGACACTGGGAAGAGGATATGCAAAGAGGCATGAGACAGGCTTAGTTTAGAAGTTCTGTTCAAAGGAAAGTTACATTTTTATGTTCTTGCTCTTATGGTCTCCATTGCCTCTGGCAAGCAACTCAATGGGATTTATGCCCTGGGTAAAGAGGAACCATTCCAGGGACAGTAAGAAGGCTGTGTGCTTGGAATGAAGAAAGCAAGAAGGAGACTGATCCAGGCAGACGAGGCCTTGAAGGTGTATTAGGGATCTTTTGAACTTTCTGCTCTTAGGTTAAGGAGATCATGCAGCAGTGCAGAAATCTCTTCCCAGATCCGCAGTCTGAAACTGCACCCACCCTGCTGATTTCTGCCTCCCATCCTGATCACAGTTCTCATAATTCAATTTTGGAGTTTCCTTTCAGAGAAACTACTCCTCTCATATCTAGAGACTGGCAAGTTTCTCCCCGCTGCCTGGTCTCAGTTTCTTGAAGAAAGAATCATATTGTTTTTTTCTTGATAACTAATGCCATTGCCACAAGGACTCATCCCCTATCCTCCTGCCTCTACTCCCTACAATCCCACTCCCTCCCATGGTCCGATTTCAGGGATTTGCAGCACTGGTCCACCTAGGCACCTAAGCCATAGCCTTCAGCATCAACCTTGACTCCCCACAGCCCATGGTTTCTACCCTGTGACTCTCCCCAGGGAGGATCCTCTTCTTGCCACACTTACTCTCTTCCTGCTCTATAATGGTCTCTGACTCTGGTCTCTTTTTTTCCACTTCAGCCTCTACACTGTTTGTGACACAGTGGTCTTGAAGAAACAGAAATCCATTCATTTCCTTTTACTATTTATACATTTCATGGCTCTTTGACATCACCTAACATTTAACTTTTTTTTTTTTTTTTTTTTTGAGACGGAGTTTCACTCATGTTACCCAGGCTGGAGTGCAATGGCGCAATCTCGGCTCACCGCAACCTCCACCTCCTGGGTTCAGGCAATTCTCCTGCCTCAGCCTCCTGAGTAGCTGGGATTACAGGCACGCACCACCATGCCCAGCTAATTTTTTGTATTTTTAGTAGAGATGGGGTTTCACCATGTTGACAAGGATGGGCTCGATCTCTTGACCTCGTGATCCACCCGCCTCGGCCTCCCAAAGTGCTGGGATTATAGGCTTGAGTTAACTTTTAAAAATTTTTTCTTTAGCACACACAGTCCTCAATGATCAGCCACTTGCCATGCTCATTCTTACCTGTCCAGATAAGTGTCATATTCCTCACCCATGCACCTGTGCGCCCTCCACGATACATATGCTCTGTGTTCTGCTCCACAAAGGAAGGCCTGCAACTCCCCAGACACATCCAGTTTTTAAAATAATGCTATATCTCAGTCATGTTGTTTCTTTTGCCAATGAAATGCTCACTCATAAGACTTGCTAAGACATCATTTCCTCACCAAAGTCTTTCCTGAATGTTTCATCCTCCAGGTGGAACAAACCATTCTTCCCTTTTGCCTTGACTGTATCCTGTATAGACATCTATTATTGTATCTGTATATTCATGATTTTCTCAGTGGTTTCAGTGTCTATCTTCATCACATCTCATGACTACCACCACTATTCTATGAGTTGTCTGAGGATAGACACTGAGTCTTACCAATCCTTGTCCTCAGAAACTATCAGTGACTGTAAGTGCTAAAGAATGAAACAATGAGTGAATACAGTCACATTTTAGGTGTGCCATCTATTTCTACACAAATATTGCCACAAATTTAGTAGTTAAAAACAATACAAATTATTATCTCACAGTTTCTGCTGGCCAGGAATCCAGGAACAGCTTAACTGGGCCCTCTGCTTTAGGGTCTTACAAGATTCAATTAAGGTGTTGGCTGGAGCTGTGATCTTACCTGAGGCTCAGCTGGGGAAGAATCCACTTCTAGTCTCACGTTAGGAACAGTTCAGTGCTTTGAGGATTGTTAAACTAAGGACATCAGTTTTTTGCTGACTGTTGGGCAGAGGTTGCTCTCAGTTCCTTGTCACATAGCCTTCCCCATAGGTCAGCTCACAACATAGTTTGCTTCATCAAAATGAGCAAGGGAGAGTCTGCTGGCAAGATGAAAGTTGCAGTCTTACATAACATATCATAAAACTGACAGCCCATCCCCTTTGCCATATTTAACCAATGAGAAGCGATTCACAGATGTTGCCTGTGCTCAAGGGGAGGGTGTTGTTACACAAGGTATAATTGAGACCATCTTAAAGCCTGCCTGTCACACTAGGTAACCAGGACATTCTCAAAGTTAGCATGAACTTGGTATTGTCTTTAGGTACTAATGAAGCAAGTATTAGAGCTCAGGAACCTGCCTCCAGCTAATAAGGGTGATTGCTTAGTTGCTGGACCTAGCCTTTATCAGCCTCTCCCAAGCTCAATTCTGTTGGACATAAGAATAATAGCTAATATTTACTGAGCACTTATATGTGCTAGACGTTTTACTTAGTACTCCCTATGAATCATCTCATTTACTCTTCACAATAAATCTTGGTGCTCAGAGCTATTACCATCCCTACTTTATAGATAGGGACAATAAATTATAGAGAATTTTAGTCACTTGTCCAGGGTCACATAGCTTATAAATGGCACAGCCAGGATTCAGATCAGGAAGTCTGACTCCAAAACCTTTATTCTTAACTCATTAGAACCTTCTATTTTGAATTAAAGTCCTTGCTAGCTAAACAGGGGATAAAGATGTCTATATTCATTTAATTTACTTAAGTTTTCTCACTCAAGTTCTTTTCCTGCATACTTCCCCAGGGGGTTATATAATGTGTGGTTGTCTTAGTTAGGATCCAAGTGGAAAAATAAGAAAGTCATATACACCCTAGGTAAGTTGAGAAGATATTTATAAAGGGTTTGCTTACAAAGATTTGGCCATAGTTTAGTTAAATCAAGTTGGCATGGTACAGTCCTGCAAAGCTAACAACAGCCCTGCAAGGGCCAGAACCCAGAGGGAGCTTTATGGAGAGGGCCATGTGACAGAGACTGTGACCTTGGGCAGTGGACACAGTGGTCTGGTAGTGAACCAGGTAGGGAGGGAGCCAAGGCAGTCAAGACCACAACTTCACTCTCTTTCCCTCTTATCCTCTGCTGGTACCTACTGTTGTCTGAACCCAACAGAAAGCCAGGGAGGAAGGAGACTCCCATGTAGCTAATTAGGATGAAAACATGGCATGAGTGAGCTCACCACCCAAGGAGCTCTGAGATAAAAAGGCAAAGCTTGGAAAAGCATGAACGTTGGGGCAGATCTGCCTTATGCAGAGGAAGAGGAAAACATAAGGGGACACCAAGAAACCATGATCAGTATAGATAGAAATGAAGAGAGGGTCATGTAACCAAAAAGGGGAGACATGGGAGGGGGCGGCCATCATATAGAGTAATACCAGGATGTTGAGGTGACGCAGGATATGGATGGGAAAGAGGCCACTCAACTTATGTAATAAAGTTGAGGAACTCTTTTAAAAGAAAGGCAAAGAGCTGCAGGAAAAATGAAGGTCTAAGTGTTGATGAAATCAATGACAAGTAAAGAGAGTTTGCTTTCGGTTGCAAGAGAGAATGATAGGGGAGGCTTGAGTATACTTACAAAATGTCAGAAAAGAAGCAGTTGAGCAGGAAAGAATAAATACAAAAAAAAAAAGAAAATAGATAATTGATGGCATAAAGACCCAGAAGAAGAAAATAATCAAATGTAAAACTAAAACCCGTAGCCACAAAGACAGCACAATGGGAATTGAACACCTCCTTGGAACTGGCCACTACACAGATTTAATTTTTTTTTTTTTTTTTTTTT
>NW_016107328.1:4372435-4390358 GCF_001604975.1 Cebus imitator
GAGTCTCACTCTGTTGCCCAGGCTGAATTGTAGTGGTGCAATCTCTGCTCACTGCAACCTCCACTTCCTGGGTTCAAGTGATTCTCCTGCCTCAGCCTCTTGAGTAGCCGAGATTACAGGCACATGCCACCATGCCAGGCTAATTTTTGTATTTTTAATAGAGATGAGGTCTCACCATGTTGGCAGGCTGGTCTCAAACCCCTGACCTCAAGCAATCCACCAGCCTCAGCTTCCCAAAGTGCTGGGATTACAGGTATGGGCCACCACTCGCAGCCTAATTTCAGTGTTATTCAATCATCACAATTTTAAGTCAGTCAATTATAATTCCCATTTTATACATGGGGTAATTGAGGCTTGGAAACATAAATCTACTCAAGGTCAGACACTCATAAGGGAAAGAGTCACAATTTGAACTTAACCAGGACCACCTGCCCCTAAGTCTCAGGTAATGTCCTTTGGAGAAACAGTGGACCGAAACTTCACTCAGTCCACTATCCCATGTGGACTGAAGAAAGAATGGATGAACCAAAAAGACTGTGAATTGACGGGTGAGGAAATTAGTAAAGCTTATATAAGGTTGCCTCTCTCTACTGTCAGTACAATGGGAAATAATATTTTTTCATGTGAGAGAAAGAACCTTGAGAGGGTTACTTAACCCTTTTATGGTAAGCATCTGTAAAATGGGGAGACTGATATCTATCTTGAAAGATCATTATCTGGACTGACGTCTGTAGAGTACTCAGCAAAGGATCTATCACACAGAAAATGTTCAGTGAGTGATAGCTTTTGACTCCATCCGATGCCCACACACCAAACTGTCTTAATTTGGGTGTCCACAAAAATAGAGATGAGACGTTGGGTATAGGTGGTTTATTCAGAAAGCATTCCCAGAAAACACAGAGAGTGGAGAGATTAAATAGATGGAGTGAAAAGCCAATAAAGGGCCAGCTGATCCTTGTAAACAACTGAGCTCAATTTCATGGAAATCCACTGAGAAAGTAGGTAAAACGCACCAAATAATTGTCTCCCTTGGAAACAGGAATCTGGGGCTTTTGTCCACAGACTCCTATTTTGTGTCGGTTGAGAGTCATTCCTGGGGCGTTAAATCCTCTACACTGTCACGTTTTCCTGTGCTTCAGGTAAGTGAGCAGGAGATGCTGAAGTCCTCAGATAGAGAAACAGAAGCATTGCCAGCGAAGGTGGGGAGCTGCCAGCATGCTGAGAATTGTCTGTGAACTGCAAGTGAACTCAGAAGTGGGGAGGAAGGACCCAGGGAAGGCTACCATCAGCATCTGGCACATAAGCCTATTTGAAAACCAGACATACACAAAAGTAAATAAAAACCCGGCCAGGTTGCCACAATTTAGTCTGTAAATCTAAGGACAAAGATGTCTAACACTGGGCAAGCTGGTAATGATACTCACGGACCTGATTCATTGTGGATATATTGCATGTCACCTCTGAGAACCAGGGTAGACATCCACTGCTTTTCTAGAAGACCATCATCTGGCTGCAAAGTCCATGTCTAGCATCACAAAGGCCTAAGGATAACTTCCCAGTTATGAGAAGTGAACACACTCTGCAACCGTATATTTCTGTCCAAATAAAACTTACCCACCTCAAGCCTCAGGTATGACTGTGTGACAGAGAAAAAGCCTAAAAATTATATCCCTGAAAAAATTTCTTTCCATCTGTACAAATGTAGCAAAAGCCCATTCATAGCCTTACACCCCCGATACTCCTGGGAACTTACTGTTTCTGATAATTTCAGCTTCCAACAGTGGGCATGGGCATCCAGTTGACCCAGGACCCAGTGACTTCTCCACACTGAAGACATGTATGATGTCTCCCCTGAGAAAAGCCCAATTGTCCCATGTCCTGCCCTTACGTCAGAAAAGAAGATATTCCCAGCAGTTTATCTCCTGTTTCTGGGCAGGTCTGCCTCAGGCCAGTGCAGGGCAAGGGAGTTAGCAAAAGGAAGAGGAGTGAGAGATGAGATTTGAGAAGCATCGGGGTCAGGCCATGAAGGCCTTCATGGGCCCCATTATAAGGTTGTTTTTACTCTGAGTCAAGAGGGAAGTCATTGCAAGGCATCGAGTAGAGGGATAGCAAGATCTGATTTATGTTAAAAAGAGTTTCTCTGACTTGAGAATATACTGAAGGAGGCAAGAGCAGAAGCCAAGAGGGTAGTTAAGAGCAATAGCGCATTTGCAGTCATCGGTTCAATGAGAGTCAAGAGAGGCTGGACTTAAGTGAGAACAATGGAGGTAGTGAGAAATGTTTGAACTCTGGATACATTTTATAAATTCTTCAGTACTGTGCGGTGATTTCCTAGGCCTTCACATTCATTCACCACTCACTCACACCCAGAGCAACTTCCAGTCCTGTAAGCTCCTTTCGTGATGAAGTGGTCTACACAGGTAGACCATTTTTTATCTTTTATAATGTATTTTTACTGTACTGTTTCTATATTTAGATACACAAATACTTACTATTACATTACACTTGTAATAGTAAAATGCAGGTTGTATAAAAACAAGCAGTAGGGTCAGGCTTGCCTACCCCACTTTAGTCACCAGCTGAAATCAACTACAGCCCCCAGCCATTTCTTCAGAAGACTCCCGTGGGCCGGCGTGCCAGGTGATGCTCGGCCCATAGACCTTTGCAACAGGAAGAGGGAACTCATCACCTAGAGACACCTGTTCTGCTCCTTCAATACACATAATTACTGTCAGAAAGGTTTTCCCATCCCATGCTGAATCAGTGCTTTGTCATTCTGCTCACGGATGCTATTCAGCTCATTGCACGGGCATTTTTCTCCCTTGGAGTTGATCTTTCACCACCCGGAGTTTTTGGTAGGATTATTATTCCATTTTTTTTCCCAAGAGGATTTAAAGCAATATCAAGCTTTTCCCTACCCCCCACCCCCTGTTATCTTTCACTAAGAACTCATATAAACCCCATGGCTCTGACCTAGCTGTTAATCGTTTTAGCTGTTTAAGCTCTTTGAAGTCATTTACCCTGCTCAGAAGATAGGTAAGTCGTATGCGGTAGGTATTTTAAAACTTTTTTGGGTTCTCCCTCCTCTTCAAAGCATGAAGCCAGCTAAAGAATGCATCTGCTATAATCCTGAGCTCTAGGCTCCTGGATACTGAAGGATACGAGAGCAGTTTCTATTATCCAATATCTACATTGCATTTAGCTAAGACTCCATCCCTTGATCACTTGATCACAGTCTATTTCTTGTCGTTGTTCATTTTAAGCTATTGATTAGAATCTTCATGTGCTCACCAGCTGGGAGGATGGTTTCTCCTCAAATCTGTGATAAAAGAAACGTAATCTTTAATCCAAAGCTGGAATGGGGGTAGAAGAGTACACTAAACAATGGCTGGCAGTGAAGCGACAGCCAAAACGTTGTGTTTTCTTACTCAGTGTTCAACCAGCGATGGATTTTGGCAGCAAACAAACTGGCGTTCCAATCCTAGCTCTCCCAGCTGCATTCCCTTGGGCCTTGTGTTTGTCTGAGACTTGGTTTCCTGAAGCTATAAAATAAGAATAATAACAAGTCATTAGTAGGGTTGCTTGGAGGACCAAATGGGTACGTAAACCCATTGGTTTACATGTTAAACTCCTAGTACATCAGATGGTCAACAAATAGAATCTTTGCCTCTTTTCCGTCATTGGACTTTTTAAGGCAGCCCCTCACTTTTTGGTGTTCTGTCACAGCTCATGGAGCCAAACTGCCTAAGCTTGAAGTCCAGGGATGCCCCTGCCAGCTTAATGACCTCGGGCAAACTGTCTAGAATCCCCAGGCTTCTGCCTTCTGTCCCAGAAGGGGAAGCTGATATCTACATGGAAGGTTACTGGCTGAATGGACCATCGTAATGCCTCAGAACATGTGTCGTTCATTGTGGCTAGCCCACACCAGCTGACACTCCAGCGTGCATTTCCACCCTCCACAGCACACCATAATTATGCTATATCTGATTCAGCACCTTTTGGCTGAAAAGTTCAATGAAGAAGGCAGATTTGCTTGCCAAGCTGAACTAACCTTGGTTGATTTGGGACCCTTGATGAATGGAGGTAGCACAATGTTTAATTAAGACTCCAGAGCATTTGCCTTCACCATCCACCCTGCCGGTTCCAGGGCTGCTGTGATAAAACACATAGACATGTTGCAAACTAGTTTCACAAGACTCTTGGGTGGATTCTTGTCCCATCAGTCACAGCAATACTTCTCAGCCCTTCTCCCGAGAGTGTGACTGGATTTCTAACCCTTCCACCTCCCAAAATGCTTTGAAATGGTGATTCTGTTTGTTTTCGATCCAGGCTTTTTACTAGCACTCCAAGATGGTATTTTGAAAGCAGCAGAGTAAAACAGAACACTGTGGAAAAGAGATTTTCATATCTGAGAGACCATGGTTCAATTCCCAGTTCTCCCACTTGGAAATCATGTGACTGGGAGCTGGGGCTACACCTCAGACCCCTGGGCCTTTATCTTGTGTAACCCAACTATCAATGTCTGTCTCATGGGATGCTTTGGAAGCTAAATAACAGATTGTGCTCAAAATGAGAGGATCAATAAGTTGTAGTCTACGGGAGGAAAACCCTGTTTCCTCTACTCTCTTAGGTTCAATTTCTGAGGTCCTGCAAATTAAACAAACAAAAGAAAGATTACAGGAGAAATTTTTTTTTCATATGCTTATATGAGTCCTCACAAAAATGAAATAAAAACCCTAAAAGGGCCATCAGATTTGGGGGCTTATAAATCACTTTAACAAAAAGATGAGAAATTTGTGAAGTGACAAGACAAAGGGAAAGAGTTTTGAGCTTCTAGAGGTGGTAGATTGTGGGAAGGAAATATATGGGGAAACCAATGGAAGATAAGGCTCATTTTTTACGGGTTGTTTGTGCGCCCACTCAGCGCCCACTTTCCATCTTCTTCATGGCCATAAAACTCTCCAGGAGAGAGAATTTCTCAGACATGTCTGCACATAGTCAGGTAGGAGAAGCTCCAAGAAGGCTTCTTTCTGCATCTATTGATTCTCAATGGCCTTCCACTCAAAATGATCCATGAGCCCAAAGTTGCTCATTAGGGGATAGCATATTTTGGCTGGCATATTCTGATCCCCTTCAATGTATAGTCACTGTTATCCTATCATCACATGACTTACTCCTCTGCAAGTGTCACTGAAGAAACGAATGTTTATAGATAATTTTCCAGTAATAGTCATGAGAAATGTAGTGAAATAATGACAATTTTATGGTAAAGTTTTGGATCTCTATTCAGTCTTTTTAAGATATAACTTTGAGGACTGTAACTCTATCATATGAAGATCATTGTCTGTCTTTTTTACTATTGGAGTACCAACGTCTTTTATTATATTTTATGATTTTTATTATTGTCATTATATTAGGTTGGTGCAGAAGTAATTGTGGTTTTTGCCATTACTTTACTTTAATTATATTACTTACATGTTAACCATTATATAGCACTTGCCAGACACTGTCCACTGAAGTCTATAAATGTAACACATTTAGCCAGGCACAGTGGCTCACACCTGTAATGCCAGCACTTTGGGAGGCCAAGGCAGGCGGATCACGAGGTCAGGAGTTTGAGACCAGCCTGGCCGTCATGGTGAAACCCTGTCTCTACCAAAAATACAAAAATTAGCCAGGCATGGTGGCATGCGCCAGTAATCCCAGCTACTGGGGAGGCCAAGGTAGGAGAATCGCTTGAACCGGGGAGGTGGAAGTTGCAGTTAGCTGAGATCACACTGCGATCCAACCTGGGAGACAGAGTGAGACTCCATCTCAAAAAAAAAAAAAAAAGTAACATGTTTTAATTCTCAGGACAGCCTTGGGTGAGGCACAGAGAGATTTAGTAAGCTGCACAGCAGAGCCAGGAAGTAAGCAATCTTCTGAATCCAGGGTTTGTGCTTGTAACAACTTGCCATGAGCTCCGCAGATAATTTTTGATGGAGTGAAGGTTAAGTAAGTTAACCCAGATCACAATGGCTAACTCAAGATTCAATCTGTCTTACCTTAAACCCAGGCTGTCTCCCTGTCCTAGATTGTCCCACAGGGGCCCAGGCTTGCAAAGGGGCGTGTTGCCAGATGTTCTCAGTTTTACTATCTGGTGAAGTCTAGTCAGTCGGAAGTGTTCTTTTATAAAACTCTCCAACTCTCCAAACTATGGATATTCCAAATATTGCATGAGACACCAAGATATTATTCATTGTTATCTCAGATTCAAATTTAACTGGGTGTCCTGTGTTACTTGTTAAATCTGACAACCTTAATCCAAACATATAGTTGACTTGGCCAATGATAAAAAAAGTTTAAAAACAAGAGAGAAGTAAAAATGCATTTTTCTCCAAGAACAAAATCAATAAGAATTGTAGCCTTCGAGTAATGAATCTTAGCGTGTTTACTCTTAGTAAACGGAAGAGGGTGGTCAACATAAAAAAGCAGTAGTCAAAAGGAGAGAGAAATTTGTAGCTATTATATAAGTATAAATGCTTGTTTTTCTACTATAAGTGTTCATCTTTTAATTTCTTATTTCTCTGATATGACGCTGAGTCCTGAAATAGATGCTGAAGAAGAAGAGGAGAAAGAGGAGAAAAGAGAGAAAGATAAGAGAATGAAAAAGAAATTAAGATTCCTAATATCTACCACATTTCAGAGGTTGTACTAAGCATCATATTTCATTGTCTCATTTAATCTTCACAAAAATACTTTCAAAGTGGCTATAACTGTCCATTCTACACACAAGGCTTAGAAAGCGGAGATGTTTGCACAGCAGTTGAGGTCCCAAAGAAAAGAATCTTCACTTAGCAGGAACTGCCTGCCCACCTCCACTCCCAGTTACCCTTTGCTGGAGAGAACACTCAGTCCTGGCTTCACCAGGTGCTCACTCTCTCGCTCTCTCTATCAGTGGCGAATTTCGCACAGCCAGCCTTAAGTGTGAATTAGTTGGGCATTTGTTTACATCTTCTAAGTTACTAAACAGCTCAAGGGAAGTGGCAGTATCTACTCTGTCCCTGTGTCTCCAGCCTGAGCTTGATGCCTGGTATGTATTGTGAGCACAGCGACGTTCCAGGTGCTAGGTTAAATGCTCTGGATTCATCATCTCAAATCCTCACAAAGACCTTGTGGGAGTTCTCTTAATTGTTTTGCAGATGAGGAAAATTAATATTCAGAGAGTAAATACACTTATGAGAATAGGCGAGCTCCAAGAAAGCCCCAGCTCTTGCTTCTTTGTAAGACCTGTTTCTGTCTGGAGTGACACCTAGAACGAATGCCAGTTATGTCTCCATCAATAATTAAAAATCTATTTAAATGTTTTTGGGATCTTATAAGAAAATGGGGGCTTCCCATTCCTAATGGATAGCAGAACTTCCGAGTCACGTATCTACCAATAATTAAAAAGCTATTTGTATGTTTTGGGGATCTTTTAAGAAAATGGGGGCTTCCCATTCCTAATGGGTAGCAGAACTTCTCAACATACAATTTACCAGCAGGATGCTCACTTCCTGCAACATTTTTTTCCAACCCATGTACATATTCTCTTGACTTTTCTTCCCTCCCAATTCACCTTCCAGATAAATTCTACTCTCTACCAATGGAAAATTTCTCCTGTCTTCAAATCATATCTGTGCAGCCTGTATTTAAATTGTCATTACATTAATATCTACACAGAAAGACAGTGCAATTATTAAGTATGCATCAGACAGCGTTCTGTTTGGCATCTGGCATGCAGAAAGTGCTCGGTAAATGTTAGCCATTATTCATTTTGTTTCAGCTTTGCAGCTGTTACTATCATGGTGATTTTCCATGGCAAATGCAAAATGAGAATGGCTGGCACAGACTGCTGCAGAGAAGGAAGGAGACTGTGAACACTCACATAATCCTATGATAATATATTTTCCTATTTATGAGAGGAAGTGATGCTGTATTTGAAGGATATTTCCCATCCCAACAGCCAGAAAACCCATGGAAGAAACATTAATGCTCCCTGGATATGTATGCATCCTCCTCTATATTCCCAGACTTCCTGCAGTCATGCAGGGTCATATAAGTAATTTTGGCATGGGCTGCAAGTTACAAAAGCACATGTGTTGCTTCCTGCCAAAGCACTTAAGAGTTGGTGCATAATCCCACAGCTCTCTCCCTTCCAGTGCCACAGTGAATCAAAGACTAAGGAGGCTACAGTGGCCATGTGGAGAACTACAGGAAAGTGGAGCTCCATTAACTGGAGTCTCTGAGAGACTGTGGGGAGCAGAGTTCCTCACCAAAATGCATTGAGTATGTACTGCAAACAAAATCAACTTTTGTTGTGAAGCCAATTAAATTGTGGAGTTAATTTGTTACCTTAGCTTCCTAACCTCTCCTAACCTGTACAAAGCCTTTTTCAGATTATGGTTTTAATGATTCTTCATGCACTATCCTCAAAGAAAGCTCCGCGTTACAAACGTGCTTAGTAACCTAGCCGGTTTCCTCAGGTGCCTGCTTGCTTCCTTCCAGGTGGGCCAGAATATCACAGGCATGCTGGGCTTCCTGTCACGTGGTCCTCCAGTGAGGCTGTGCATGGGTATGGCGTGTGTCTTGTCCCTTTGGAACACAGGTGGGTCTGGTTGGAGTTCTGGAAGTGTCTGTTCTGTATACTAAGCTTGAGTATCCATTGTGCTTTACAGAAACTCAGCCACCAACATTTCTGCCCAGAGTCTTAAATGAGTCTGTTCAAATGGTAAAAATAACTTCCCTATTTCTGTTTTTCCCTTGACTTTTTGCATTTGAGTCCCATGTATGCAAAAGAATTCTCTTCACCTCCACTGCTACCACCTTTGTCCAAAACATCATTTTCCTTTTCCCAGATGATGAGAGAGCTTTCCAAACCAGCTTCTCCTCTTGTCTTTCCATGACCCATTCACCAGCAATCAGCCTGAGTGATCTTTTTATAAATCTTATTATGTCATCTTCCAAGTTCCTCCCTCTTTTCTCTCCCCCTGCCCCAAATTATTCACTGACTTCCCACTTCTCTCTGTGTAGTGTACCAGGTCCTTTTCAGGCTCTGCATGACACGGCCTTCCTCTCCCTCCCCACTTTCTACCCCTCCACCTCCCTCATTCTTTATGCCCCCATCACTGTTGCCCTTCTTTCAATTCTTTAAAGTAACACTCATGCCACATCAGACACTGGGTTTGTGCTGTTCTCTATACATCAAATATTCACCCCACCAGTTAAGTCCTACTCAAATGCTATATGTTCTTCAGAGATTAGCTCAGCATCCACTCTCAGGGAAGGCTTCCAGATTCCTGAGACTAGATAAGCCCCCTGTTACATACCCTCACCATTCCCTTCAAGGTATTCAATGTTGTTTGCCTACGTGTCTGCCTTTCCAGCACACACAATGCCTAGTAAATACTAGGCACTCAATAGCATGAGCCATCATTAGCAGCTGGTCAGCAAATATTTGATGACTAAATGATTAAATGAACGAACAAACAAGATGTGGGATTTTAAATGCCACTTCACAATCCCAGATCATAATTCTCTTATCTGTAAAATAGGTATGTTGAACTGAATTCTCTCTGGTATTATATCTTGGTTATAATTTCTCTGATTAAACCTTTTTTACTTTAGTGTCTGGCATCGAAGGGGAAACCAAGAAAGAGAAGGAAATGACCTTCCTACCTACCACAGGTAAGTGGGCGGTAAGAGCTTCTTTTTAGCTTACTGTTCTTGGGCAAATTCCTGGGCTTCCCGAAGCTTTTTACGTTCTCTACTGTTAAGATAGTGATACATCCATATCTAACACTGTAATGGTCACAACAATGGTTCCTGTGAGCTGCTCATTTCTTTATGGTTTATTGAATACTTGAATCCTTGTGATCTTAATCCACAAAGACTGTGACATTCCATTGGCGATAGAATATTGTACAATGGGAGGTGTTGTTACTTGCCATCATCGCCTTTGTAATAATTTCATTTTTCTTTGCCTCTCCTTTTTGATGCTATGCAGTACAATGGTGAATACTTGCAACAGAAAGGACAAGAGGGGTCAGGGAGCCGTTTCTGTTTCTAAATTTTTAGCAAACAAGCAGGATAATTTTTTTGTTATGGTTTTGGTTTTTGTTTTTGAAGAAATTATGTGACTTTTTATTTTTATTCATTTTTTTTTTTGAGACAGGTCTTACTCTGTCACCCAGGTGGGAGGGCAGTGGCAGGATCTCAACTCAATGCAACCTCCACCCCCAGGCTCAACAGATTCTCCTACCTCAGCCTCCTGATAGCTAGGATCACAGACATATGCCACTGTGCCTAGCTAATATTTTGTATTTTGGAAGAGACGGGGTTTCATCATGTTGCCAGGCTGGTCTTGAACTCCCAAGCTGAGGAGATCCACTTGGCCAAGCCTTCCAAAGTGCTAGGATTACAGGTGTGAGACACCAGGGCTGGACAATTTTTATACTGTTATTTATTTTTAATTAGAACATTCATGTAGTTCAAATAGCAAAATGTACAAAAGTGTATAAATTAAAGTGTTCCCCCAGTCAGCAGTTTCCTTTTCCTGAGAGCACCAATTGTAGCAATTTATTGTGTAAGTAGAATAGTTTTCCACAAATATTGTTCTTATCTGAGCCTCTAATTCTCTCCCCCTTAAATGGGAACAACAATTCCTTCCCACAGGTAATCATGAAGGATAAAAGGGTGATAAAATACTAAGCATGAAGAAGTATAAACAGTGCAAGGAGACTTCTATTTTAATGACATTATGGTGGTCTTTTTATCCAGAAATAGAAAAATGTCTTTTCATAATCTGTCAGGGAACTTATTTGAAAAATGCTTCTAATTATATCCTATTCAGAACTCTGTGTTCCACTGGTGTTTAGTTCAGACTTGAAATATTGTTTTCAAAATCCACCCAAGGATTTGTAACTTAAAAAAGGAGTGGTAGAAATAATCTTTCCTTAGTAAAAGGAATGGAACTAAAGAAAGGTGCTCAATGAGAAAGATGACACAGGCCCCTCCATTCTGGCAGGAAAAGTATGGGAATCCTGCTGCCTGGAGACCTAGAATGGAGATAACCCTGGTCCCTGACCCTCATGGAGGACTCTGTTGCCTGAGCAGATCACAGGCAAGGTTGATTGGTGCCTCCCTCAGATCTGATAGCAGCTGCTGCAGAGTAGACTTCTCAGGTAAAGTGCCACGCAGGTGCCTCAGAGGGTGGAGTGGCCTCTCTCAAGCTAGAGAGCTGGCTGGTTGGCAGCATTTACCCTGCTTAATTATGTCTGTCTCAGACTTCCTTTTGTTGTGAAGTAAGCCCCTTGCCTACAGTAGCCCTGTTATGAGGAAGGGGAGTTAGAGTCCCCACCTACCTCTAATCACAGAAGCTCTGATATTTAACCAGAAAGCTTGGTAACTGGTAAAAGGCCAAATTGGCTTAAGCAAGCAACAGTTGACTTGACTCACTTTCAACACAGTATCTAAAAAGCAGAAGATAGCAACCTAAATGTTCATTGAGGGATGAACAGAAACAGGAAATATGGCATATACATACAATGCAATACTATTCAGTCTTAAATAAGAAAATGTTGCCATATGCAATAACATGAGTGAACCTGGAGGGTCGTGTGCTAAGTGAAATGAACCAGTCACAGAAGGACAAATACTGCATGATACCACTTACATGAAGTGTTTAAATAGGGAACCTCACAGAAGCAGAGAGTAGAAAGGTAGTCACCACGGGCTTAGGAGAGGGAAATGTGAAGTTTGTTGTTCCGTGAGTATGAAATTTCACGGAGTTATGCAAGATTAGTAAGTTCTAAAGATCTGCTGTGCAGCATAGTAACGATAGGTAACAATACCGTATTGTGCACTTGAAAGTTGGGCCGGGCGCGGTGACTTATGTCTGTAATCCCAGCACTTTGGGAGGCCAAAGCAGGTGGATCAAGAAGTCAGGAGTTTGAGACCAGCCTGAACAACACGGTAAAACCCCGTCTCTACTAAAAATGCAAAAATTTGCCGGGCATTATGGTGCGTGCCTGTAATCCCAGCTACTCAGGAGGCTGAGGCAGAAGAATCATGTGAACCCGGGAGGCGGAGGTTGCAGTGAGCTGAGATCACACCACTGCACTCCAGCCTGGGCAACAGAGTAAGACTCCGTGTAAAAAAAACAAATGTTAACAGAGTAGATTTCATAAATGTTTTTCAATAAAATTAAAAATTAATTTAACTAAAAAAGTAAACTAAAAAGAAGTGAGACAGAAGAACATGGACGAAGAGTTGAGATTGCTCTTTTCTGGTTTTATCTTAGCCAATAGACCAATATGCGATTTAGGTACATGAACTTAAGTTTGGGGGATTTCAGTTTATTCATTCTTAAAGGGAGTTTTGGACAAGATGATTTCTAAGGATGTTATGAATTGTTTGAGGCTGTACTTTCATGTTACTATTTTATTCATGAAAACTTTTATTTCAGTGTCTGGAAATAAAGATGTTAAGAAGGAAAAAGATGGGACATTCCTTGGTGTGGTGGGTAACTACATCAGCCCTAAATCTTGACTTACTCTGTCATGCGGGGGACATTTCTCAGACTCTGTGGCTTGTTTTCCATTTGTAAAATGAAAATTTAAAATAAAGCGCCTTCTTCTTCCTGCTGGTACCTACTTTTGCTGTGGTCATTTTTCATGTTACATCTGATACTAGCTTTTTTTGTACCAGCTTCTTTTCTGAACCTCTCTGTGACCCTGACAAGACATGTCACCTCTGTCTCATTTAATTTAACAAAATAAAATGTAAAATAAGGCACCTTCCAGATGTAACATGAAAAATGACCACTACAGCAGTAGTAGTAATGCACGTAATCCAGAGGAACTGATCCTTCTGGCCTGTGCTTAACGGCACTTCCACAAGAAGGCCTTCTCCATCCCTGACACCAGGCTAGTGCCCCGGTACTCCCAGCGCCAAGTTGACTCTCCTCTCTTGTCACGACATGTGAGTCTTCTCCTCCCTGACCAGATCACACACAGGAAGCTCATGGTGCTGTAGACCGGGTTCGTTCCCCTCTACCACTTCATATTGCCTAGCATATTGCTTGGCCCTCCGTGAATATTTCTTGAATGAACGAATGAAGAATGAATGAATGAATGCCTTTGAATTTTCAAATTTTTCTTTGACATTTTCTTCTTTGGTCACATGAAATTTGCCAAGTAGGCAAGAGGCCTAATATTTTGGCCACGGTCTACAGTTCTAAAAAGTAGGTTCTGAGCCCTTCATTATGACTTAGTTGTACAGTTAGGCAAGTTTTTTCTCCTCTCTGGGCCTCAGTTTCCCTACCTGGGAAGTTTGGAAACTGGGAAACTGAGGCCCTGAGAAAGAGAAAAAACTTGCCTAACTGCACAAGCCTAATCACCAATAAATAAGCTTAATCACCAAGCTTATTTATTAAAATGTGGATTTCTAGGCCACACCCACTCCACGGAGATCAAAATCTGTATCAGGGTCATGCAGAAGAGTCTGGGATCTGCCTTTTCTCCGTGTCTGCCAGTGATTCACACAGAGGGCAGCTGCCAGAGAGGCTTCCAAGGCTTCTTCAGTTCCTGGGGGTAGGAACTGTAACCACTTGCATTATTCTCATGAAAACTGTTTCCTTCCTAGTGTCTGGCCTCAGAGGAGAAGAGAAGAAGGAGAAAGGCGTGGCATTTCTCGCTACCACGGGTGAGTTTCTCTCCCCAAAATCCCCGGGTTGCTTGGGCTGCGGAGCAATTCCTCCACTTCTCTAAACCTCTGTTCTTTCCTACAGTGGAGCCAACATCATCTCCCTAATCATTACCTGATCATTAAGCAAAGGCTGAAGAAGACAGTGTTTGAATAAACAGGAGCATCAACAACTATTTCCATCTTGTCAACTGTTGTTTTCAAATCTTTAAGGACTAGCTGGGGGAAGCGGGAATTTTAACTCAACCCGCTGCCCACTGCCACTACTGCTACTGCTGGGAGATTTCTCCTTCCATCCTGGGTCAGGTCCTGGACCTATTAATTCTGAATTTCTGAGGATAAAGCCCATGCACTGGAATTGTGTAATTAGAAAATATATATTTCCAGGTGATGTCAATGCTCAGCCAGGGTGGGTGGACCCTGCGTTTACATGGGGCACTTACTTTCAAACACAGAGCTGCTCAGAACTCCTGCATTGCGCTTGGTCTTCCCATTATGGTTGAGATATCTTTCATGAATCCCGAATCTCTCCAAATGCAAACATGCAATAGTCACTAAAAGTATATGTCTCTTGTGCTTCACTGGAATTTCCTTATCTTATTTGTCACTATGTTGACCATCACCTCCTGAGGTCAGGGCTCTCCTCTTGACCTGGAACCCTTGTGCCTGGCACTTGGTTTGCGTTCAGCACATGTGCAAAGAAGTTGAATATCCGCCTGAAGTTTGGAAATGTGGAATTTTTCTCTCGCCAAGAAAAGCCTGCCAGTGACGTTTTCTCTGAATCTCTTTCAGAGCTGCCTGCAGGGTCAATCGATCTGTCCGCACTTAACCTGACAGAGCTTGTGAATGGGATGCTGAGTAGAGCATTAAAAGGTAATCTTTTTTTTTCTTTTTTGAGACGGAGTCTTGCTCTGTCACCCAGGCTAGAGTGCCATGGCATAATCTTGGCTCGCTGCAACCTCCGCCTCCCAGGTTCAAGCGATTCTCCTGCCTCAGCCTCCCAAGTAGTGGGGATTACAGGTGTCTGCCACCACACAAGGCAAATTTTTGTACTTTTAATAGAGATGGGGTTTTGCCATCTTGGCCAGGCTGGTCTCAAATCCCTGACCTTGTGATCCACTCATCTCAGCTTCCTAAAGTGCTGGGATTACAGGCATGAGCCACTGAGCCTGACCAGATAATCATTTTTTTAAAGCACAATCCAGGTCCATTTTTTTCTTGTACTAGCATCTTTTCTAAACCTCTCTGTTACCTTGACAAGACAGTTTGCTTCTGTGTCTCAGTTTCTTGGTGTTGAGAGTGGAGAATAGGCTGAGCTCAATGGCTCATGCCTAAAATTTCAGCACTTTGGGAAGCTGAGGCTGGTGGATTGCTTGAGCTTAGGAGCTTGAGAACTGCCTAGGCAACATGGCAAAATCCCATCTCTACAAAAAATACCAAAATTAGCTTGGTGCAGTGGTGCATGCCTGTGATCCCAGCTACTCGGGAGGCTGAGGTGGGAGGATTGCTGGAGCCCAGAAGGCAGAGGCTGCAGTGAGCTGTGAGCACACCGCTGCATTTCAGCCTGAGAGAAAGAGTAAGAGTTTGTCTCAAAAACAAAAACAGAATGCAGAATTCATTGTCCTACCTAACTCAAAATGACGTATAAAGTTTATAAGAATTTTGAGAGCAAAATTTCATTCCAGACATGGTATATTTGTAATCGTAACTCTATTGCCATAAACTAACAATAATTACGAATTGATTATGTTAATATGATTCTGATTTTCTCTTTTTAAGACAATATTATGATTACAATATTATTGCAATCTTCTTTCTGTGTTATTTAGCATCTAGCAACATGATTTGTATGTAACACATACTTAATGAATGATAGCAAAGCCTGAAAGATCCCCAGTGTACATTCCTCACTGCCTTCATTATTTATTCTCACTTTCTTCAATCAATATTGATAGAACACCTATCCCATGCCAGGTACTCTTCTAAGTATTGGAGGGTAATGCAGTAAACAAAAACCAAAAAACTCTTGCCTGAGGGAGCTTCCATTCTAGTGGTTGAAGGAGTAACCAAAAACAAATAATAAGCACAATAAATAGGTAATGACAAGTGTTATTTAGAATAAGGGGGATGGAGAATGCCAATTCAGCATTGAGGTCTATATAAATGGCATTCTCTAGGACTGTGCAATACACACACTGCACAACTGTGCTTGGTGGCTCTATACTTGTTCATTTAGCTGTTTACCCATCAACATTATTCTCTATTCCTATCCCAAAGCCCGTAGCTGTAAATCACAGAAATATAGCTCCTGCCTCCAATTTGCTCTCATGAAAGTCACTGCGGTTAGGGCTGCCTCAGAGGTACAGGATAAGAAGGCAGCGATCTGCCTGAAGAGGGTGCTGTGGAGAGACTGAAGCATCAGATGGAGGAATGGGCTGCAGAAACATTTCCTCTGCAAGGCCCTGAACTGGGCTCTGTGAAATGTTGCAGACTCAAATGTCATAAATCCTACCTTCAAGGAGCTCAAAACTCTTCCAATGACTCATTTAATCCTTGCATAACCTCCATGCAGTGGTACCCTGACTCACATTTTCTACGTGCAGACATTGAGGCATGCCCATTGCCATACAGAATGGAATTCAGAACTGTTTAATCCAGGTTTGTGTTCTAGCCCAAAGGTTCCCAACCTTGTCGCACAATAAGAAGCATCTGACATGCTTACTAAATATTCATCTCCCCAGGTTCCTGTTCTGGAGATTCTGATCCACCTGATCTTGGAAGGGGTACTAAATGTACATTTTTAGCAAGTGCTATTGGTGATTCTTATCATAAAAAAAAAAAAAAACTTGAGGAAATGGAGTATTGTAGTATTCACATTTTGGTGTATATCGCATTCTTCTAAGGAGCTTGTTAAATAGAGTCTGGTTCCCACCCAGTGTATGTCATTAGGATCTCCAGAAGGCAATAGCCAGAGAGCTGAGGGGGAATGGGCACCACTGGTGATTTGCATGCGCCAAAGTCTAATGATTCTGCTATTCCAGCCACCATCACAGTGGGTCACAAATTTATATGAATAAAAATCACCTGAGGCCCGGCACAGTGGGTCATGCCCATAATCCCAGCACTTTAGGAGGCTGAGGTGGGAGGATCACTGGAGCCTGAGCGGTCGAGGCTACAGTGGCTGTGATTGCACCATTGTATTCCAGCCTGAGTGACAGAGCAAGACCCTGTCTCAAAAAAAAATCACCTGATAACTTTGTTAAAATTCTGAACCCTGAGCATACCCGCTTCTCCCCTTTCTTTACCATCTGATTTATTGCATCTGGGGTCACGCCCAGGAATGTGCCTTTTTAATAAGTGCACCAGGTTAGTTGATACAGGCAGGCGATTCCCATATCACTGTCTGGAAAGACCTTCCTCTACTGCACTGTCTTCCAGATACAAATCAAGAGCAGGCACTGATGGAGAGTAGGTAAGAGGCTCATGCATGTATTCCTAAACCTGATTGTTTGTGTTCCTGGTTTAAAAAAAAAATCCCTTTCCTTTGTGTAATAGACTAAACATTGTCAAAGGTATCCACTTAGTAATTACCAGAATCTGTAAATGCTGCTATGTCAAAAGAGTGAATATCATCTGATATAACAGATTGATCAACTGAGTTAAAGATTGCCCAGGATTATCTGTGTTGTGCCAGATGCCACCACAAGGGTCCTTACGAGAAAGAGGCAAAGAGAGACACACACAGAAGAAAAGCCCATATGATGACAGAACAGAGAGATGTGGCCACAAGCCAAGGGACACAGGCAGCTGCCAGAGCTGAGAGACGCAAGAACAGAGTCTCCTTTAGAGACCTTGAAGGGAGTATGCCCTACTGAGTTCCAGACTTCTAGCCCCCAGGACTGGGGGAGAACAAATTTCTGCTGCTTTATACCACCAAGTTTGTGGTAATTCGTTGCAGCAGCTTCAGAAGCCTAATACACTTTGGAATCTTTTATTTAGAGAGCCGGCACAGCTTGAAGATGAATCAGGAAACTATAGACAAATGATACATACTCTTCAGTTTTTTTGTTTAATTTTACTTTGCTTATTATTTTTTATTTGTATTACTTTTTAGTTTATTCTTGTTTCTTTATTTTCATTAATTTCTAGGGACTGTTTACTTATTTGTATTATTGTTACATTAGTAGGCATTTCTGTCTGT